>NW_009226701.1:0-1283 GCF_000690835.1 Fulmarus glacialis | reverse complement strand
TGTGCCTTTGTGATTCCTCTGGTAATGTTTTATAGTCCAAATCGTGGAGAGATTGATGAATGCTAAAGCTCGGTGAAGGTCCCGGGGAACCGCATATGCATGGCTACAAATACCAAAATGCAGCAATCGATTAATAGTGGATTGCTCTTCCTTATTCCTCCCAGTTCCTTTTTCTCCCGCTGCGGATTTCAAATCCCTTTCTTTCCTGCTAAAATGCTATCTTTGGCATCATTTTTAAGGACAGCTTGTTAAAAAAGCTGTTGTATCTTTTGGAATACCCCGAGCTACTCTTCTGCAGAAATCCAGGATTAACAGAAAAACGCAGGGAGCAGCGGCGAGCCTGGTCAGTAACTGGGTTTGCAGCGTGCGCGCTGGGTGACCGCGGGCATGGCCGGCGGGCTATGACGCCCTGGGAATACACATCAGAAAACGGGAGGAAGGACAACGTTGACAGAAGGGCAGTTTGCTGCTCCTCTGTTGCTGTGAATCCGTGTGAAGAGGGGGGTGGTCTGGAGAGCTGGCGCTGGGTCCCCTCACCCGCAGGTGGGACTGGGGTCGCCTCCGTCCCCGCAAACCCCGGGCAAGCCGCTAACCGTGCTGCTCCTCGGACCTGAACAGAGACTGGTATTTCTTTTCCCAAGCTGGATTCAAACCGTAGGCAGGATTTGACTCAGTTATACGGATGTACAAACTCCCAGCGAGTGGGGTGCGTACTCCACTTCCAGCCGTGATTTCCAGCTATAAAACGAAAGCTGATTTTGACCCCCTTAAGCTGCCAGGCCTTAAGGTTACAATCCTGTGTGAGTAGCATCAGTCCCTCGACGGGAGGCTGTACTGTAAGATTGCATGGTGCAGCGCGGTATTGATTATCTGTAAAATAAATTATGATGTATGTAGTGCAGGTTTCTGACCCCGTGGTCGCGACCTTGCGGTGATTGGGGAGACTTCCGACCAGCTGAGATCAGAATAGCAAACAGCCCCCCAGCAATCGATAAAAAAAACCAGCAGGTCTGATTGTTGGGGCTTTTTACAGGAATAATGTTTGATGCCGCGTACATGTGGCATTTTTATCCCGGGGAACAGGCGGTTCCGCTACAAACTTCACCTAAAATTAGGTGTGAAACTCGGGGTGGGGCGTTCTGCTGTGTGACAAGCCAGCCTAACCGCGGGGCTGCCGGGGCCGGAGCACCCTGCAGCGCAAAAGGCAGCGTGCGCCTTCCTTCGTCGGGGCTGTCGGTGGTCGGCAGGGCTGGCACGGCGCGGGCTGTGGGGAGGAGCGAGGG
>NW_009226700.1:15619-15905 GCF_000690835.1 Fulmarus glacialis | reverse complement strand
TATATATTGTTATATAACCTGTGATTTTTGCTTTCATCAAAAAGTTCACCATAATTCTTTGGGATGTGGGGAATACATGAAAATGCTTGAAAGAGAAAATTGTATTACCCTTGTCATTCCAAGGTGGGGCATGTATTCAATGGTCGTAAATCATTATGAATCCAATGGGTCAGCTGCATCTGAGGATCGACTCCTCTGGGTGTAATGTGATAGTCTTCATCAGCTGTTTGTTTCAACCTTCTTAAAACCATTAGCTTTCTTCCTTTTTTTTTTCTTTTTTTTTTGG
>NW_009226700.1:0-15588 GCF_000690835.1 Fulmarus glacialis | reverse complement strand
GGGGGGAGGTGGTTATAATTGCTGGTTTGCATGATTTACAATGTTACTGCCTTAACAGCACTGTAACCTTCTGAGTCCCTGATTTATTTTGGTTAGTGTTTTGCTCTGCATTCTCAAGAGATGGCTGTGGGCTTGGAAAGGACCAGAGTACACATGGGCAGCAGATGATATTGCTGTTGCTTTCACAAATCGTGTTTGGGAGGTAAAGGAGAGGAGAAGCTCACACTGTTCACAGGCATGTCCTGCTGGATGCTTGTGCCAGGAGTTCAGTGCCGGTGAGCACAGACAGCTGTATGGGGCACAGAGAAAGCCCAGAGAAACAAACAGTCCAGGATTAACTAGACCTGTAGACAGTCCCTCTTTGATAACTCTCTTTCTGAGTCAATAGCTAGAAGGGGAGTAAGATCTTTTTTTTTTTGGCATACGCCTTCCCTATAGCTGGATGGATGTGAATAATTCATATATTCCATGCCTGGAGAATAGAGGACCAAAACTCATAATATGCAGAAAGACAATAAGCTTAACTTTATAGAAAAAAATATTGACTTCAGCATCAATGTTTAGGGTCATATTCACAAAAGCAGCTCAAAACTCCAAATTTCCAATACACACCACTCCCAGACAGTGCCCCATTTTCAGAACCAGTTCAAGTCCCTTTTACGCACCTAAACCAGAGCCAGATTTTCAGCTGTGTTCAGCACACGCGCTTGGTGGCAGCTGTACTGTTAATGAGGAGAAGCACAGTAGTGAAGTCTCTTTTCTATTGCATGCTATCACTGCTCTGCACAGTGCTAATTGGGGCCACAGACCTCTTGTTCACCATCTTCCCTGTCTGTAAATCCACTCTTGGCTCCCAGAAATTCTTTCGGTGACCTTCAGGGTCACATTTTTTGAAAGAACTCAGCATCCAAATGACACCAAGCTTTCCTGAAAAAAAATCTCTATTTATTTTGGTGTCTTATGAGGCTAAACTCTTGAAACTGAGTCCTGAAGTTTCTCAGTGTTTATATATACAGTACCATCTTTCATAAAGAACAAGGCTGAAACACAAGAACAAGTGAAAGAATGACCTGTGAAACAATCTATTTTAGTAACTGAGCGTTTTCAAGAGAAAAGCTTTTATTTATTTCCTAATAGTGTAGTGCCAACTCAGAGCTCTGACAGGAATGTTGTGTTTATTCCCGTGTGTGGTCATTTACATCTCTCAGTGATACACATTAACCATGTTAAGATGGCATTATGAATGTGATTTTACACACACAGAAGTCAGGAAACTCAAAATTATGGCTCCCAGAGCAACTTTAACTCTAGTTCATTCCACATAAACCGTATATTAAGGCAGGAAAGTTATCACCAGGTACACTGTTAGAAATGCTGTGTGTACACAAAGGATGCAAGTTATAGTTGCTGTGGGAACACAGCCCTTTTAACTTTTGAGTTAATGCATATACGCTATTCCAAATTTACATTTTAATTTCTGTATCAAATAAAGCTGACCAGTTTACCCTGTTAGGCAGGTGAAGCTCAGTTGCTCACACCAGACTAACACGCTTCATTTTAGCATATTCACAACATAGCTCATCGTTTCCCAGGTATGAGAAGTATTAAAATGATCCCAAACCCCAGGTCCTGTGGTGCTGAGCTGAAGGCTGAGCTGTATTCCAGCACACAGTATATTTTTGCGCATTATTCCTGTGAGAGCATCCTTAGTTTTTGAAAAGAAAAACTGCATTATGTTACCTGTGTCCTAAGCTGAATTCTAAACCTGAGGCTTAAAATGCCACACGCCATGAAAATCGTAAGGAGACACCAGCACACGTAATGACTGTGATAAATGTAGTATGGGCTTTGAGAGTAGGAGCTGCTTTTACTTCTCATCCAGCTCCTTAGCCAGAAAGACACTGAAGAAGTCAAATTCCAGACTAAAACATGAAACCCATATTGCCCAACGTTTAGCCCATCTGAAGTGTTCATCATTTTGGCTCCGTCAGCCAGCTTATCTTAGGATGGATGAGTAGCCTATTCACTAGAAGAGGATCTACATCGTTCACATTCAACATTACTAACTTTAGTCAACTAAATTTATGGTGTAAACTGAAGGAAAAGACAGTGTCAACCAGGAAGGCAAATTATTTTCTGGCTCAGTGACACCTACCGAAAGCCAGTGAAATTATCTCCAGTGTCATCTCTTTTTCTTTGCTCTTTCTTTTACCTCCTCTCTCTCTTTCCTTCAGCTCATCTCTCTCCCTTTATTTCATACACAAGCACACATGTAGTTTCTCCACCTCAGAAGTATCTGTTCTGTCCGGTCTCTGCTAGAACCTTTTCTGCCAGTTTTCCGTGAACATTGCCCCATGGAGTTCCTCGTAGCCTCAGTGTTGATTTAATTCCTGGAGTTCCCTCACAGTGTCAATAAAGGGTCAAAATCTGTGGAGGGCATTTTAGTGAGGCAGCTCTTCTGAAAACAGTTTTTGTTTCTTGCACCAGATTGACTTGAACATGTTTAAAATAAAGCAAGCTGGTATTGAGATACCATGTGTGAGTGTGAGGAGCCTGACGATTGTGCACTCACAGAGCCAGGATATGACTGTATTTAATAAAGCAATAATGATTCTGGCTTACATTTTATATTGCATCTTTTATTGGATTCCAGGAGGAGTACAGAGCACTTTATGCTATGAATGGCATAGCAAAGCTATTTTATCCTGGAACAGCAGCTACTGGTGGGAGTGAGGAGCAACAACCAGAATATAACCCTCCCATACATGACAAGGAGACAAGGGAATGACAGGGAGAGAAGAGAAATATCCGACTAATGTGTAAGGGGGCGATTTAATTACAGGCAAAATGTAATTTCCCAAATTGGAATGGGTCAGCTTACGTGAGCATTAATATCTACATCTTCCAAAATATGCCATGAAGTGCTCTGAATATTGATGTGATAGCTCAAGCATTTCCTATCAGTGTCTGTTGAAGGACAAAAATACCTGAACCGATTAAATTCATTCAGACCTGTCTCCTGCATGCTGAATTTAGCTGGGAGGTGGCCAAATCTGTGGGGGGCAATATGTTTGGCACATTCACAAGGAAAACATTTTCTATGGTGAAATAAGAGTATTCATATATGCAACAAGCCAGACTGTTTTCCTTTAATGATCTGTGATAAGCATTGGAAATCCTCTAAGGCTCCTGACTACAGTCTCTAAGGATGCTGGGCATCCTCATCCAAATCAAAACCTCGCACACACTCATCCTCCAGCACAACCTGTTGCAACCAAACTCTGTCGCCTGTGTCCTGCCTATACTCCACGTCCGAAGACCTTCATCTGAGTCATCCTACCCAAACTCCGCAGGTCAGCTGCTATCCACCGGTGCACCAAATCCTGTAAATCACTTTCCATTAAATTGGGAGTGTCAAAAGTCAGAAAGAGAGGGGTACCGATGCTGACCCTGTGGGAGGATGTGTGGGCAGTGCCTGCGGCTGGCTCTGAGCACACCTGCAGATTTGGGATCCACGGAGAGGATTCCTGAGGGACCTACATAAAAGAGAAATGCGATCTGTCAACAAGAGAGGGACTCCAGTTTTAGCCCCCTGAATTCACAAAGACAGATCCAGTGATCTGGCCTTTTGTACCCTTGCATCTTTACTGCCGCTTTCCTGCTCCACCAAGAGCAGTGTTTGGAGCATCCCATTATGCCATGGTGGGGACATCGGGGAAAGCTGGTGTGTCAACATTGACATTAGGTGACTTCTAGCAACACTGCCTGTAATCACACAGTTTATCATGCCTGCACTAACAGCAACATTTTACTGGTGCACCTGTGTCAACACCACTCAGAATGAGTCACTCACCCTTGGTACATGTACGAATTACCTTTCACATTTAGTTTGTCAAGGAGGCATAGGTCACATCTGGCAGAGTTACTGAGTCAGTGCTCCAGGAATCTGAAACCACTACTCCCTCTGCTGAATTCACTCACCCGCTTTCGTAAAAAATTGTATTTCACCAATAAAAGCCTGTCAGCCGTAAGATTTAAAGATTTGAGCTTGAAGGGGCTGTAATTATTTCTCTAGGGCTCTGTCGAGATTTCTGCAGCTTACACTTTCATTGTTCCCACATGACTTTGTATTTGTCATAATTTTTTCTAGAGCTGGTACAAGTTTTCATATTGTTCCATATAAATTGAAAATTGGAGATCAGACAGTATATGCGAATTGCGCTTTAAAACCTGACTATCAATAATAGAAACAAGCTGGCTGAATGATTAATACAGTGATTAAAATGAGGTGTTTCATTGAAAAGCCACCTTTGCTGCTGGAGAGACAATACGACCTAATTTGTTTTCCAGCTAACTACTTTGCTTAGTAGCATAGTGTTAACCCAGGTGATTTTTCTCTTTCTCTTACAGGACCTGAATGTTCCAGAAACTTTACTTCATCAAGTGGAGTGATAAAGTCCCCTGGATTCCCTGAAAAATATCCCAATAGCCTTGAATGCACTTATATTATCTTTGCACCAAAGATGTCAGAGATTATACTGGAATTTGAAAGCTTTGAGCTAGAACCTGATTCAAACACTCCAGGGGGAGCCTTCTGTCGTTATGACCGATTGGAAATCTGGGATGGATTCCCTGATGGTAAGAGAAAAATGGACTGTGATATGCATAACCATTACTCCGAAGTGGGCTGCAGAAGGCATATTCTCATTTTTTTAAATGTCATAGTAGAGACGTCCTTGCTTGATTTATGTAAAACGAGTTGAATTAAAGAGAAATGGGGAAAATGCTCTGTAAATTTATTCAGTAAAGCACATCACAGTGTGAATGATTTTTTTAATGAAATATGTTTAATTTTGAACTGTTGGCTTGGGGGAAACCTCTGTTTTTAGAGGAAATATGTGATGGACCTCCTATGTTAAAAATAAATTAAATATGAAGCCTTATAATGGGTCCCCAAACTTTCACAGCTAACACATGAATATTGTCCAGAAATTTCGAACAACTTGCACAAACTGGACTTCAGGTACTAACCCTCCGGCTTGAGGAGGAACCGCGTTACAGACCAGCTGTCAAAGCAGAGAATTTCTTTGCCAGAGAAAACGTGGTATCCATACAATTGAAATCATAGTGACTAAATGATTACCCAGGTCAGTAAACAGTCCTTGAGTTACTCATTCAGGTGGCTTCGGTGATCGGGCACTGCAGGGTTCCTCGCTTATAGTTCTCTCTCTTCCAGTAGTATAAGTAAATCCAAAGGTTTTATCTTAATTTGTTAATTTATAATCTCTGATTAGCTGGGCACATGTGTGAGGGTGGGTCTGTTGGGTACCCTTCTGGAACTTACTTCTCTGCCATCTCAGTAATTTTCCACTTAGTTGTTGACCACACTTGACCTTCTGCAAATTCACTAAGTGCATAGCTAGATATTAGCTAAGCCTACAGAGCCAGTGAGCCCCCATTTCACCCTCCACCCAGTCTCATATCCCTGTTTTACACTGAGACTGACGAACAAAATAGCTGCATGATTTCTCTATTTTTTTCATATACGGCAATAGGTCCGCAAGATCCAAGTCCCCTCTAGGTAGGGCAGCTATGTACCAGTTCTCCAAGCACCCCAGCTTGATAGGCTGCAGCTCCAGCCTAAAAGGGACTGTTAAAGCTGAACGCCTAACCTTTAGGGTGCCCAAATGCCTATATGAATTGTGCAAACAGATATGTAAAACTGATTGTGATGCCCTTTTCACTGTTTCTATGTATGGCATAAGCTGATAAAGAGAAGCATCTTGAAGCTGTCCTTTTTCTTCTTAATTTTGTAACTTGTAGCAAAATTCAACAACTGAGGATTTATGTTGTTTGTGTTGGGCACTAATTACAGCTATTTCAGTTTTCCACTGGTGTGATAACCCATATTAATAGATATTTTCTTTGCTTTTATGAACAGCAGTGGCAGTTTCTACAAACTGCTAATCCTACATTAATATTTCATTTAAATGAAAACATATAACTTAAGGAACATATTTTAATAAGACATTTAAACTTGCCTGTTTTCCTAGATAAATCCCCAATATAATTTTAATTAAAGCTTTTATTGATGCTGCAGTAAATAGGTATGTGCTTTTTAACATATATTTGTTTTTCCTTTTTGTTTTATGCTTAATGGGTTTATCATGGCTCTTTTCAATCCACTCCAATAAATAGTGAAGAAAGAGCCATAACAGTAGCTGAAAGACTATTTAGTATTTAATGCCTCAGTTAGGAAAACAGTATTCTAACACTACAATAATGATGTCTGGAACATTTAATAATAGGTTTATTTGTATATAGGCCAAATCTTTCAAATCTGAACTCCTGTAGAACTTGCATTTAAACTGACATGTGAAAAGATGATCCAATCAATCAACTTATGTGTAATATCACCAAAAAGAAATGCATTATTGTTAGTGTCAGAGGGCTTCAAAGTGGTAATTTCCTGGTTCAAGAAAGTCACTGAGCCATACGGAAGAGCAATTAACAATAGGCATTATCAGTCTTCCAATTCCCTCACAAACTGTCTAAACCCAAAATGATCCTGACATCCAATAAGGGTGTTTACATGTTTGTAAATATTCAACTGAATTTGTAAACTAGAAAGAAATGTTTCCGTAGATACAAACTATTGGAGGTTGCGGCAGTTGTAGAGAAATGTTTGCTGCATCATTTCACTTTTGGATGATCTTTAGCCAGCAGTCAATCTCTCTTAATTTAACACAACAAAGGCAGAGAGGATATGATTGCTTCTCTATAAATGCATCACAGGATGAATCCCTGAGAGCGGGAAGAACTATTTCAACTGAAGAGCAGGAAGCTACTGGTATGACCTGGCCATAAACTGAGGATAGAAATTAAAAGTTTCCAGATATCAAAAAGATAATCTTGGAATCTATTTCCAGATAATCGTGGAAAAAAAAAGGAGAAAGGAAGGCAAAATAAATCTAATTTGCATCCACATAGATGTAGTAAATTTCCGAAAAATATTAGATAGTATGGTTGCCTTTGATGAAGGGAGGCTCACCCAGGGTGAGTCTTTCAGCCATTTGTCCATTTCCCTTTAGTCCGTGAAAAAACATTCTGAAGCTGTATCTACACTATTAACTAAAACGGGACCAAGGCATGGTTGTGTGTACTTCTTAATTGCTGGCATATTCCCTTGCACAATTTTAGCCCATGTCGGTTTGCACTTTTCCAAGCGATTCCTGAGCACGGTTTGGAGGACAGCGAAAGCCAGGGTCATTCCCAACAGGACACAGCCATCCTGCTTCAGAGGGAAGAGCCCTATGGGACCGAGCTGTGTCACACTGTTAGTCTGGTCCCAGGAACAGTCCCTGGCCACTGGCTGCAGGTCCGGCGGGTAGTCCCTAGCCTGCTTTTATTTAGTGATATAGACATAGCCATAAAAAAGGAAGCTGTTTTGCTTTGTTGTACTGCATTGCTGCTCACATGCCCAGTTGTGTTAGAGGTTAAAGCCCCCATTGCACTACACTGATATAAACATGAAGTAGAAGGATTTTTTAAATGTTTGGAAAAAATTATGTTGTTCAGTTCAAACCCCCTGCTCCACAGCAACGCAGCTGTTGCTGCAGTTGTGACTTTTTTCCTTCCTCCCCAAAAAAACAAAAAAAAAGATAAATGTTCTCTTAAACAAATTTTCACAATGATGTTTAAAAGGATATGTCAAAATCAGTATGCTTCCATTTACATTTTGCTTCTACGTAATTGCCATTTTTCTCATGGAAAACAATTTTCTGTTAGACAATTTGCCAGCAACTGTAACAGTCATTCACAAAGACGTTAATCTTGAAATGCTCTGTCACAATCATGGAGTCCTCAGCCTACCCGGTTGTCCTTTTAGTGGATTGAATCTGGCAAGTGCTGAGTACTTGCGTCTTGATTCTGCAAAACATGTGCTTATCTTTGAAGCATGTGAACAGTTAGATTGAATTCAAAAGGTATTCACCAAGGACACTTACGGGTTTGAAGTTAAACAATGGTGTAAGTGTTTTGCTAGTAGGAATGCCTCAAACCTGGCATTTTGTTTCTGCATAACTGCATGCCAAGGGCACCCTTTGGTCTCGTCTTTAAAACAAAGCAATGAGTGAAACAAACTCTGTTGGAGAATGTTTGATAACTACAGGTGCATGTTGCAAATATTGTGCAGAAAAGGGACCATGATTTGAAGGAGATAACAGGTGGAGTTGGAGCAGGAGAGTCAGTAGATCACAGAATAGAAGTATGTGATTTTGAATGAATAAACTAGATAGCAAAAATGTCTTTGCCTAAGGCACAAGTATACCTCAGCCAGCCTCAACTGAGAACAGTCCATTGATGACTTTGAAGAAAAATAGCCCACTCAAAACCAGGACTAGCTTAAGTGATGAATTGCACATATTCATCATGCAGCTCTCTTTGAAGCTCTATAGACTGTCTACTAGGGGCTCAAAAGTAATTTAAAGAAGTTTACATATGGTTTGAGAACCACAGGCTAAGCATTGCTGCTTCAGTCAATACCACAAGAGCTTCCACTGAATTACAGAGCAAAACAGAATGCTTTACGTCAGTCATTAACATCAGTGCAAATGAAGGTTGCTATTAATCTAGGTGTGTTTCTCCTCTGTTGCAGTTGCTTACTACACTCTTGTGAGAAGCTGTTGAGATATAAGCATATACACAAGCTCAGTGTAGGTGACTACTGGACTGTGAAGATGGGATTCATTTTTCAGTTATTTTCTTTTTAGCATCCTAAATTGTGTGCAAATGTTTTGTCAATAACAACCATACTACTGTGAAAATACTGTCCACAGCACACTAGCATACTTTTAAAGACCAGCTTTAAAATTCAGTAAAATGGCTAGTTAACATAACATTTCTTTTAATATTTTAGAAGTCTGATATACCATTTTTCCTTGCTTGTGTTTTGTTGGGGTTTTTTTAACTGATTTCGAAAAGCTAAGATTTCAACTGGATGGGCAAATGTGTATTTCAATAAGTCTCAAAATTTCGAGATACTGATACTCTGTCCAGAAGGGCAAACAGTAGAAAAGAAAAGAAGAATTAGTAAGGATAAGGCTTCTGTTTAGTCTTAAACCACCATATTCTATACATTCCACACTCAGATCCTGTAAACCTTCAAACATACTTGTTAAGAATAATCAAGGATTTATTCAAGTTCTAGAATTAGACCCTGCATGTTGGGAAAAGCTTGCAAAACAGGTTTCTTAGTTGCCCTTCCATCTTTTAACCTGCAAGTTACTCAGTTTTCCACTGTATCATACAATGCTGGTGGAAAGAGGAGCCAAGGTCCCAGAAATAGCTACAGCATGGGCAGTCAGATGAAATAGTTGGCTCACCGAAATGCCTCTGTTCTGCGGGTAATGTAGAAGTGTCCTTGAGTGAGGACATTTCCAAGTGACTCATATTTGGAGTAGGGGATGCTGACAAAGTGACATGATGGTCTACAAGTAGAGGTTGCAAAGAGCTTTCTGGGCCTAAAGACTTTTCAACACCTGCCACCCTAAAATTCCCATTTGGAACTGTATATGGTCTATTATGAAAGCCCATCTCGGTTCATAAGGAAGGGTCAGGAAGATGGTTAAAAAAAAGCAGTGTCATAGTCTACCTAAGCAGACAGCAATATCATCCCCTGAATGATTGCTCAGACAGTGTTCCCCAAACAGCATTTATTTGATGTGGTGACACCTGAAACATTTGATAATTTATTGTCATTTAAAATTTTTTTTAGACTTGAAAGGAAAAAAGAACTTTGTGTTAGCTATTTATGTGAGAAGAATAAGAATCTCTATTTCATCCAGTTGTGCTCAGATCAATACCGTATTAGCTCAGTAGGCTATGGTTTACATGTTGTGCAAAAAAATTCAATATGTCTTTGTGTCATATTCCACAAGTTTTTACTCTTACATTTACACAGCTAGCAAAGGAAATAGTACTGTGATAGCAAGGCCAATCTGTAGAAAACTGAAATGCAGAATCACTAAATATGTCTTAAAAATTATAAACCAGTGAGTCATGGGGAATCTTAAAGCCTGTCTGCTTTAAACAAAGTTCTCTTCTGTTTGTCATTTCAAAGATGCTTCCCTACAGGAAATGGGAGGAGGGAGGCTCAGAGTGCCATAACATGGTGGCCTTATCCTCCTTATTTTCTTGCAGTTCAGAGCAACATCAGCAGCTATAATGTTGAAAGGCCATCACGGGAGAGAGCAGGATCAGAGCTGTTTGCACATAGAAAATGCAAAGGAAAAAAAAAAACCGCAGCAATTGGAGTGGGGGAATTATTTTGTGTTTTTAAAAAGCCACTAATGGTAACAGTCTAAAACAACTTGCTCACTCCAAATAATAAAACTGTAAAGCTTTAATGATTTCTAGGATGAGGAAGAATTCAACTCATATCCTCTATAGGGTGTTTCATTCTATCAATACTGCATTGAACAACGCTGGTGGAAAAGGGCTGAACTGGCAGGTATTTTAAATGCCATGGGATTGCCAAGGCAACTGAAGACGAACTATGGCCAGAATATGGATAGAAAAGCACATGCTGGCAGCAAGAGCTGTAACACCTGAGCTCTCTCTTTCTGGCAACTCTAGGGCCTTGCAGAAATGTGTAGCTTACATAATAAAGTTATTCCAAGCTGGAACTGTTTTACTTGTTGGAAAATGCCAGTAAATGACTACAAAATTATGTTAGCTGAGGATTTTCTTCGAACTGTGAATAATTAGGATATGTAAACATTTTCTATTTTAAACTGAAAGTGAAATGGACTTCCTAGAGAAATGACAAGGTGTTAGTTTAAGCCTGGAAAGCCAGTGGTGTAAGCATTAGAATGATGTCTTATGATTATTTTCATGATTGACTCCATGGATGGATTTTAGCATTATCTTTTCTTATTGTTTGTAAGCACAGACGTACCACTATTCAATAGTCTAGGGACCTATCTGTAGGGAATGCTCAAGTGCTAGAAGGCCACATATGTTGGTTGTGAATTGAGTAGCTTAATTAAGGAAAAAGATTATCTCACTGCACAGGAAATCCGAAAAAATATCAGAAATTGGTTTATACATTATTAACACTGAGAGAGATCGTGTAGGTGTGTATGTGTGTGTGTTCTGTGACATAGAGATACACTTAAGAAATCCTTGCTCTTTTGAAAGGATTAAATTTTCCTCTTGAATTCTTTTACAGTATTCTTTAATATTGAGCATATGGGCAAAAGATCCATGAAGGTGTGCTGAAAGCCTAAATAGAAGGGGATAAAGAGTTATTGGTCATAGCCTAAATATGAGTGCAAAAATGTTTTTCTAAGTTCGCTAGAAAATTAACAGATTATCTGCAGTATTGAGCATAAAACCTGGAAGGTGCTGTTTGAATTCTTATTCCCAGAGCATCTTGTAGACTGGGTGGGCAAATCAGGCCATTCAGATGTCCTTGTCATAAATGGGTGCTTCAATCACACTTTGGAAAATACTTTTGGTATTTTGTACATGTAATTTTGTGCATCATTGCCCTCTCTGCACACTTTAAAGGACACTTTCTGAAATGCTGGTTCTTTACATTTTCAGAGGTTTATGAAGTGCTATCTGGAACATTTTAGAAGTAAGATTACTAGGGTAGGGTAAGCAATTTATTGTTCACTGCTAAGTTATTGATGAGAATGTGATTTTGAACTGTTGTAGAGGGTCACTAGTTATCTGCTGAGGGACTCTCTTTAGGAGGCTGTTGTAGTGGCATCTATTATTGTAGTAGAACTGGTAGTTTACTATTATGTCCTATCTCTTTGCAGTTGGCCCGCACATAGGGCGTTATTGTGGGCAGAACAACCCAGGACGTGTCCGGTCTTCAACAGGCATTCTTTCAATGGTATTTTACACCGACAGTGCAATAGCAAAAGAGGGATTCTCAGCAAACTACAGCGTGTCGCAGAGCAGTGTATCAGAAGGTCAGTATTTATCTATCCTGCAGAGCTTCTTGGAAAATATTCTCTGTTATGTCTTCTTGCACACCAGGTGTTGCATGAAACTTTAAAGAAACTTTAAATAAATAGGATGGTGGGGAAGGGTTGGTTTTGTTTTGCTTTTTGCTTTTTTTTTTTTTTTTTAATAACAGCTGCCCTTTGAAAAGCAGTGCAAGAAGCAGAATTCTCCCTACAGTTTTATTCCGCAGTATTGCCAGGAAGTTGGGATAATTATTGTGAAAAACTGTGCTGACCAAGGAAATGCAGGTTTTTTGAGCAATTGAACACTTGTATTAAAACAATGAAACATGAACAATGAATGCACTATCCAAAGTCTTCTTTTATTACATGGAATAAGCTTTGATGATCGATTTCTTGAATAAAAAGAACCCATTTTATATATGTGCTCTTGTTAAACCATTTCATAAGTTATCTAAGCTTTGTTCTCTGTCTTGTATTTTTTTCCCAGTTGCCTCATTTTCCTCCTTACCCTTTGGGCAGAGAATGAAACAAAGTGAGGGAGATGCAGGAGAATAACGGGCTATGTTACACCATGTCCTTGCAGATTTCCTTGCTTTGCTCGATGATAAAACACACACTTTAAATCAAATTCTCTCTCCTTTCTGCGACTTACTGAATTTTGAGCAGATTCACCCAGATTTGATTGTTTAGTCAAAAAAGGAACAAAAGAAAAATGAGTAAACTGAAATTATCCCTGTTACTCCCCACCTCTCCTCTGCCCCTCGCCTCTTTAATAGCTTTCTTGTACGTGCATAGCCAGGAAGAGGGAACGGGCTATACCCCAGCCTCTGTGGATGGGAAGCATCCTCCTCCATCTCTCTCAGACTGTACCTCCAAATAGTTTGGCTTCTCCTTATGTAGGTGCTGCACCTACCCCTTCATTAGCTAGCACAACCAGCTTGGGTCCCCATGTCCACCTCCCCACAGTCATCCTCCTGTTGTCACTACAGAGAGGGTCACCTCCAGAGGACAACTCAGCCTACTTATCTCAGACACATGAGATGTCCCCAGGAGGTACTTGTCCCTCTCAGTAGACTACCGGGAAAGCCCACGTCTAGATCAAACTAGACACCTACCGTTTAGATATTTTAATATGACTCCCACCTACCATTTCTTGAGTTCTTTGTAGTGGCTTATGACTCTCCTTCTGATTCCAAGCAGAAGTTAATTTACTTTGAGTCTTACCCTAAAGTAGTTCAGTTTCAGTACTTCACCCAAGGCCCCTACTACATTGAAGCAGCACAGAAATGGGGGAAAGGGTGGTACATCACGGGAAATGCAGTTTGGCAACAAGCTTGATAATTCAGTTATGGGGCACCCTAACTACAACTCCTATGATGTACCCTGGTAGCATTTCTGAATATAAGTTTTTGGATCCCAGATAAAAGTTTTTAAACATTCCTTTTTTCAGAATATTTTAGTTTTCATTGAAAAATCAGAACTTTGCTTATTAAAAGCTCATTTTTCCAACTCATAGATTTTGAAACCTTCAGCTCATCACCTAACCCTTCATTAGAATTACATCAGCTGCAAAGAAGGTGTGATAAAAAGGACTGTGTACCCAAATGTCAGGGCCTCCTCTTCACACACTGGTATTTTACCCTAAACTGTTAATGACGGAATGAATTATATTAATATACTGTGACATAGGGACATATTATTTTCTCCTGCCCTTACAATGGGGTTGGTAAACCTCTGACAGAGGGGTGCATGAGCAGCTGGGTGTGAGGATCCATCTAAAGCCACCTGCCTCTCTTGCTTCAGTGGAGGTTGGAGCCTTTATTTTTGAAGAGTGAGAGAAGAATTTAGTCTCCATGCCCTATCAGACTTTGAACTCACTATAGTGACTGTGTTGTCAATTGATTCTAAATTATCTTGGTTATTTTTGTGTCAACAAAAAGAGATTGGATGGAGATGATCAACTCATTTAAAATACAGCATGTTATAGAAGAGGTGGTAATTCCTTTAGGTCAATACTCTTCTGGCCCGGATTCAAATTTTGTTGATCTGTTTCTTTTCAGTATCCAGGATCAAGAGAGAATGGCTACAATTTTAATAATATTTTTAAAACATTTTATACTTTTTGTACTGGAGTAAATAGTTTTAACATAAAATCATTTTACACAGTCATCTGGTTTGCCTTTCCTGGCTTTGTGCATAATTATGGGTTGAACGTACGTTGTTTTATATTATGAATCCACAGAAGTGCCTGTGCTACCCTAGAAAAGAGAATTCTATTGTCCTATATTGAAATGGCTACAATGCTGGGCTAAAAATATTTGTATAGCATTATTATTGCAGGAATTGCCATGGCAACTCAAATGACAGTATTAAGAATGACACCATAAGCCCAATACTGCCTCACTTAAAGTTGCTAAAGAATTCAAAGTCACATAAAAATAAATTCTTTAGATATTCATATTCAAAGCAGGAAAACGTTCTCATTATTCAAAATCTAAATCAAAAAACTGACCATAATAATGATGGTAATTTATTTTTCTTCAGATTTCCAATGCATGGAACCACTAGGTATGGAGTCAGGAGAAATTCACTCTGATCAAATCACTGTCTCCTCCCAGTACAGCGCTATCTGGTCTTCAGAAAGGTCCCGGCTAAATTACCCTGAGAATGGATGGACCCCAGGGGAAGATTCTATCAGAGAATGGATACAGGTAAAAAGATAATGTTTTAAAGATATTATTAATAATACTCTGTGGAGTTTATTGAATGTGGAGAATGCAAAAGAAAGAAAAAAAAACCACAGTAAAGTACTTCTACATAATCTAAGAATCATTGCAAGTGAATAGCTCACATTCCCTATTAGATACACAAAAAAAAGACTGACTCCCAAAGGTATAAAAAAAGAAAAGGTCAGGAAGATTAATTCTTCTGCTTCCCACGTCTATTGTTTTTTCAGTCTTCTGGGCACAAATAACAGATTTTGGTTTAGTGGAAAAGTCAATATTAGTTTAACATGCACTTAAAGTGGAATGTCCCAGTAAACTGAGCATGTGCTATGTCTTTAGCTGATTACAGTTAAGCATTAATACAGCATGGTGTTTTCCTGCACTCAGATTTCACCTCGGAAGACCTATGTCCCTTCTAGAATATGTTACATACAAAATGAGTTTAGTGATCTCTGTCTAGTGGCTGTTCTTCCATGTCCTTAAACACAACATTCATTAGCAAGATTGGCCGCCTTGGCTTTGCTCTGTTAATACAGGAGAAATCCTGCAAACATTTGACCCCACAAAGAGACTCCTTGAGTTCAGTTAGTCTACTTAGGCTTGTTGTTTGCTATTTGTCATCAGGTCCATAGCTTAATGGCCCATGATTCCTGAATAGGTTAGAATTATTCATGTGAATTACTGTATACAAATAACATATACTAGCAGGCAAGTATTAATATCATTAGGTGAAGATAATACTGATTTGTCTCAATTGTAGGTTGACTTACACTTCTTAGTTGTGATCTAGATTCTGTTTCTGTTGGCAAAAGCTAAGAGAAAGGCTTGAGCATATTAGATCACGCCATATTTCCGCCATCACGGAAACATGGTGGGATGAG
>NW_009226699.1:9326-9630 GCF_000690835.1 Fulmarus glacialis | reverse complement strand
CAGAGCCGCTCTCGGCACAACGGTGCCCCACTCGTGGCTTTCGGGCGCCGCCGGTGTTTAGTCAGGAGGAGCCTTTTGGGGACAACAAATTTCTCACGTTGGATGTCCCGCTCTGACCCAGCGGCGGGGCCGGGCGGGAGCGGGGCGAGAGCCTCCCCATGTGCTCAGGGGAAGGACAGGGCTGTGGAAACCGGGATTTCTGGTCGGTGCTGGCTACGCCTCTCGCTCGGTGTGTTCAAGACAAGGGCAGCTGCTGTCTGTTCCCGGAGACTCAACAGCGGCTGTGGGTTTGGGGCAGGTTGCT
>NW_009226699.1:7704-9295 GCF_000690835.1 Fulmarus glacialis | reverse complement strand
CAGCCGAGCCCGGGGCTGGCGGACAGTGAGTCTCTAAATGCATCCGAAAGAGGAAAGAAAAAAAAACAACCACAACAGCCCAGCCCTAAAATAAGGCGCTTCTGCTATAACTTGGCTTTAATGTGTGCCTTCTCCTCAAATCAGGGATATTCCTTTGGGCTTGGGGTTCCCACGTTTCACAAACAGTTAAAAAAAAAAGAAAAAGAGACGTAAGATATTTGGGAAAGAAAATTAGGAATCCTCAAGGGATGATCACACCAGGATCCCACAGAAGACAGAGGGTGGGGGAGAAAAAAAACCCAACCGAGCCTGGAGTGGAAGCAAAACTGCCTTAAACCACTCTGTGTCGGAAATCCATGTATAGCCCTTGCTGCCGTCCCTCCGTGCAGCGGGATAACCCGGCTGCTGAGTGTCCCTGCGTGTAAGGCAGAGAGAAACAGCCTCAGCTTGGCGTTTTATGCCTCAGCAGTCCAAAAAGAAACAAAACCAAAAAAACTGTTGCCTGTAAAAGGCAGCTGCTGCTTTACCTCTTCTCCACCCCTCCCGCCGGCCGGGGCTGGGGAGCGGCTCCGCAGGGAGCAGCGAGAGGAGGAGGAGGACGAGGGTGGAAGGGGACTTTGCAAAAGTGCCCGAGCATCGAGGACAGAAGTTTCCAGGGCTGAGCTCTGCCTGGGACCTCGCTCCGTCTGCGGCAGGCGATTGCTTTGGCAAAGGAGTCGAGGTGCTGGAGGAGGCGGTAGGAGTTTTCCCTCCTCGTCGGCCGTTTCCCTAGCTCAGCAAGTAGCTCTCTAATCCCCGGCGAAGATCCTGCTGCTCGGGCGATTATTTCATCGCGGCAAGCTGCTCCGCGGAGGAAATTCTCATTACGCTCTTCGGAGAGGCAGGGGAGGGGCGACTGTCACGCAGCCGCTCTGGAAAAAACAGAGGGATGAGCCTGCAGCATCCCTGGGCTCCGGCGCACGAGACGTGATAGTGTTTCTAGGTCAGGCTGGTGATGCGGGATGTGAAGCCGGCAGAGATGACATCCTGGCTGTGCCACCTTCTGTCCTTCGATGGGCAAGGGTTGCACGCAGGGGCCATGGCTTTGTGGGCGTTTGCTCTGCGGGGCTTGGAGGAGCCAGTGGGGAAGGAGCACCGCTGGGGAGGCTGGAGGGCAATGGGGAGGTGGGAAGGAGCTTCATGTGCACTCAGGGGAGAGTGGAGGTGTGTAGAGCACTGAGGCCAGCTCATGGGTCCAAAAAGCCTCTTCGTGAAACTGTGGGACCAAGGCTGAGACCTCGCTGCAGGAGGCACAGACTGCGCTTGCCCCAGCCCGGGGATGGGCTGACGAGGCCGCCCTCCTCCCCACATCCCGGGCTGCTGCTCCTCCATCCATCCCCACGAACCACGTAAACAGGAGGGAGCACGTCCCTGTGGAACGCTTTAATTAAGGGATGGAGACACCAACTTCGCCTTTCCCCAGAGGATTGCAAAAGGCCCAGGCGGGCCCCACACTTCAGCTCACGGCCATCCCTGCTCTGACACGCGCTCTGCCCTCTGCGTTGCAAAACAGGGCTCTGACTCACTGGCCTTTCCCAGCCCGCTGCTCCCC
>NW_009226699.1:6951-7593 GCF_000690835.1 Fulmarus glacialis | reverse complement strand
GTGGCATTGTCCCACCGATGTCCTCCTCAGGCCTCCGTGTGGAGTCCCGAGGTGAGGACAGCTTTCTAGGGAGGTTATCCCCTGTGACTGGAGGATATGGGAAAGGGAGAGTGACCTCTCCAGGTCCCCTAACCCCAGCAGGCATGGGGGTGACATGACATGACATGACAGTCCCTTGATGTCCAAGATGCTTGCTGGCTTCCCCGCGGCTCCGGGAAGCCACTGCCCCGGCCGGCTGAGAGGCGGTGGCAAGGGAGCACCCTTTTCTGCCTCCCTTGGGGGGGTGCTGGCAGGAGCCAGGGCCAGGTTGAGGGCAGCAATACACCCCAGCGCTGCTGCTAATCCTGCTTTTGCTTACGGGCAGGGTGGGGACGTGACAGGGGGGAGGAGGGAAACCTCTGTTTTAGGATGCTGGCTTTTCCAAGGGAGCCCACAACAGTGGGAGGGGACCCAGCATCACCTCCCTGGCTGCCGAGGTCCAGCGCCGGTGATGCTGTGGCCCGGGAGCTGGCACTCAAATCCCTGTCCTTCCCTGCCTGCGTGCCAGGACGACCCCAGCTTGCCCCTGGCAGGCTGCTGAGGCCCCATAGCTGGGTTTAAAGGCAGCAAAGCTGGTTATTGCCTTTTTCTCAAGCAAAGGGG
>NW_009226699.1:571-6916 GCF_000690835.1 Fulmarus glacialis | reverse complement strand
TGCCTCAGTGGCAGGGGGAAGAGACCTGTGCCCCAGGATGTGGGCTTGGTGAAGTTGGAAAACAGTTGTTTCTCTCTTTTAATGAGTTTTCTGGGTTTTCCCCTGGTTTGAAAGTTGGTTGTGACTACGAGCCCGAGTGAACAACGCTGTGTATCAGACTCAGGGCAAGGGCCTATCACACAGAGATTACACACCCACACCCTGCCCTGGGCCTGGGCCTTGGGCCAGAGACGTGGTTTCACTCCTCGGGGCTCCCGTCCCACTGCTCAAAGTGATGCGCAGAAGAGATTTAAAAGGACAGCAAGAGAGGAGGGTGGGAGGGAGGAGGCGAGGCCAGATTCTCTTCTCTCCCCGCCTCTCCCAATGCTTTGCAAACACGAGGTCTTTGCAGTGTCCTCAGGAGGAGGGAAAACACCCCCCTGCACGTGCCCAAGGCTGGATGCTTGTTGGGGCAGGGATTGCTGCGCAGTGTGGCCAGCCTCGGGCACATGACCCCGATCGTGTCCTGCTCTCCGTCCCCCTTCCTCCCGCTGTCCCCAGCAGGACAGCCCCCAGAGCCACCCCACGGGGCTCCCCACCCAACTGGGGCCACCCTCCTGCCCTAAAGCCGGCCACGGGGCGCCAATGGCCATCATTCTGCAGGGACAACTGAGTGGAGAGCTACCGCTCCTTCGTCTCGTCCCTCCTTGCCGCGTTGGCACACCTGGGAGAAGACGGATACACAATGCGCACGCACACACTCACAAAACCAACCCCAAATCTGGATCGGTATCAGAGAGAATTAATTACTGGCTCATGCATATTCAGATGAGAAACTCAGCTGAACCTGGCGGCAGTTCGGCGCCTGGGGCGGCCCTGGAAAGGAGAATTCCTCTGGAGAGATATAAATCACCGCTCCCCTCTATTGCTTCCCCTGTGGAGCACTACCTCCTGGGGAAGACTGAACCTTGATTTCCCTTTTTTCCTCCTTCTTCGTCTTCAATCTGTGCAGGGCCCCTGTAATTACAATGGGCTGCTTTAGGGCTTGAGTTATTTATTGGGTAACAGCGACACACCTACCCGGCTCCAGCCGCCTGCCTGCCCGCGTGTCGCAGCTTGTCCTGCCTACCCAGCAGCGCCCGCCATGCCGTGCCGTGCCGTGCTGTGCTGTGCTGTGCCTTGCTGCTTTAGCTCAAGACGGCGCTGGCAGCGGCAGCAAACAGGGACCACCAGCTTCAAGCAATCCACTAAAGACACATGTGAGCAGGGGTGAGAGCCACACTCTTGTTTTATTGCAAAACACCATCTCGCACACACGTTTGTGTGCTGCTGCGGCGGGTGGTGGATGCCACCAAAGCTCACACTGGTTGTGAAATCTTTGGCCCCATTTTACGGGTGGGGAAAGCGAGGCATGGAGCGTGGAGGTGATTTGCCCGGGGTCATCCCAGGAGACTGGAAGAAGAACTCACCCCTCCAGCCGATGTGCGGCTGAGCGAGAAGATGCCGGCCATAGCGCTTGGCTCAATGCTCAATGCTGTCCCCCATGCCTCTGCGTTGCTTCCTGGCGGGGCTCCTCTGCCCAGCCGCGGCTCCACATCCCCCTGCCCAACCCGCTCCCCCCACGGGCTTGTGTGTTCAGAGGAGATGAGCACTCGGGGCTGAAGACCACATGGCTGGGGGGAATTAAATAATTGATGGACCAGAAGTCTCGAGCAGCTATTGAATCTCCAGGGGCAGCATTTGAGAAGGAAAGCAGAGCCCCAAACAAGCCCCTTCTCTCTGATACAATGCCAGCATGTCTCACTCCTTCCTGGAGCTTCTGGTGGGCTGAAGATGTGGGGTGCCAGGGATGGGAGCGCTCCTCCGCTCGCCTCGCCTCCCAGCTCGCCCCTCGCGCTGCTTGAGACTGGCTGCCTTCCAGCCAGGCAGGGAGGAGATGGGGGGAAGGAGGCCGCTGCTTCCAGGCTGAAACGCTCCTGCATGGGATGGTTCCCATTGAGCAGCACCCTTGGAAAGAACGGCCTGAGTGGGGAGGAGGAAAAAAGCCTGCAAAATCAAGGCGGGTGCCCAGCTCTTCCCTGTACAAGAACGTGGGGCCACCAGAAAGCAGCAAGCTCCACGCCAGAAAAAGGGACAGCTCTTCTGCCAAGCTGTGGCCTCCTTGCTGTGGGAGCATGGAGAACGGCTTAAAAATTTACAGGCAAAAAGCAACTGGATAAATTCAGCATAGAAATTGAAAGGGGTTAAATCCAATGGTCCCTGTTCCTGCTTTGGAGGTCCCTCGGCTCCAAAGCCTCAGCAGCTGGGAGAGGGTCGCTGCCTGACAGCCCCCTTCCTGCTCCCTGCCCTGAGCATCACAGCAGAGGGGCCGATCAGTCACTGCTGGCACAGCCACGCTGGGCATTGGGGGGTCACAAGGCGAAAGGGGTAGCCCCCGTACAACGGCCATGGCCACGCGGATCCTGGGCATCAGCCTTGTGGGGTCTCAGCAGCAGGAGGAAGAGGTTTTCCCACCCGAAGCGCTGATGCAGAGCTGCCACGGGATTTGTCAGGCTGCAGCATGAAGCATCTCCCTGTGCTAGACATATTTGTCGATATTTAATCCGCCAATAAAAGTGGTGCATGACCAAATTGAATATTTAATTTAATATGTGCTAACCAGGAGCTGGTTGGCATTTCACCCAATGGAAAATGTTTGCAGCCCTCTCTCTCTTTTTAACTGATTTTTCATGAGAAGTCGTTGATTTTTTTTTTTCTTGGGATTTACTCACATCTTTTTTTCTTTTAGGTGCTGCTGTTATGATCTGAAAATGACAATTTTCATTTACCAGCTCAGGATTTTAATGAACAAGCTATTTGAATAACGATTTGGACAAGTATTAAAAAAAAAAAAGAGAGAGAAGAAGAATCCATTTAAAATCCTCAAAAATAGCCCCCCTTCAACCAACTTCAGTAATTTGCAGAAGAGTAGTTTCTTCTTTTTTTTTCCCCAGCATACTAGATGAAACAGTTGAACGTGTTTGAAGCTCGCAAGAAATGCATTTCTAGCTACTGATTTCATGAAAATATAAATTGGCAGATTTTTCACGCTGGGTCAACGTGTAGCGATAAGCACAATGCCATACCTGTAGGAGCAGTATTTGTTGGTAAACAGATGGGAAGCAGCCTATAATGTCCGTAGTCCATAATATACAGCAAATGTGCATTGGCAGGGTTGCTGTCGGAGCAATAAATCACGCATCTTCCTGGCGGACCATCCTGTGTGCAGGTACTGTTGAGCCTGTTGTGGGCAAAACACACAACGTGGAGAATCGCAATGAATAATTTAGAGAGCATCCTTGTTCTTCTCTCTTAAACTGCCCACTGAGTCATTTCTGCTGCTCCCATTTCAAGCGGCCGGAGGAATCCTTCCTATTTTCCATGCCAAATATAGCAGTTTTTCCAGAAATGCTCGAACACACAAGCCAGGAAGTTTCCCTTCTCTGGGTGAGTCACTGGAAGTTCAGGCTGCAGTCTTCACGATTGCTTCAAGCCGATCGAAATCTGTGCCGCTGCCAAAAGCAGACATCCAGCCTGGTGAGTGGCATCGTTCCCTCCTTGTGCAACGAGAGTCGGATTAGGGAACGGATCAGGCTGAAAACAAATCCTGCTGGGTTTTTTAGGAGGAGGTTGATTTTCATTTGGCCGACTCATCTCATGGCTGTGCAGACTCGATAGGAGAGGAGGCTTTTCTGATCTGACAGGTGTGTTATAAGGATGTTCTTTACACCAGAGTGACCAAAGGCAGAGGCAAAGGGGATATGGGGGGAAATGCCATGCCTGTGGGGTCACAGATGGGTGTGTGTCCCCTGTGTCACACAGCTCAGCTGCAGAGGGAAGGGATGCTTGGAAGGGATTTTCTTGGGTGCCATTTCTCAGATCCAGGACAAGGACGTGATTTCAGACATTGGGACCAATCTGTATCTCAGGACTGTCCCCAGCTAGGCCAGTGTGCTGAGGCATCCTACTTCAGTGGAGACACCCATGATACGCAGGATCTCAGAGAGGAGGGATATTTCAACATCCTCTTTTGGGAGTAGGACCACTCTCTGCCCACTTCTCTCCTTTCCAGCCTCCCATGTCCCCCAGCATTTTTTCTAGCTACTTTCCACATCGGTTTCCAAAGCAAGGGAGCCTTCCTCCCATTTTTGCTGCCCATTCTCTTCCAATCATTGTAAAGCCATGGAACCAATTTTAAACAAATTTGATGGGGAGGTGAGGGGGAGATCCTAGATCTTCTTGCAAGCGTCCTGGAAACAAGTGGCTAAGCAGAGGGGGGACGCTCACTAGCACCCCCCCAGAGAGACTGGCCACTGCAAACACAGGCTTTTTATTAGTCACCCGAGAATCCACACCAAGAACCATGGCTGAAGCATGGTTTTGAAGCTGCAATTTCCCCAGCACTGCTCATCCCTAGGGGTGCACCTCAGCTTCTCCCAGCTTCACCGGGCGCCCTCCTGCCCTTTCCTTAGTGGGCGTGGGGCAAATACCGCTCTTGCAAAGACCGTGCCCTGTCAGGCCTAGGGTTTTGGGGCTGCAATCTGCTCCACGGGGCTCCTGCACAGGTTTGTTACCTGTTTCCAGTGCTCTCAAGAGCTGCATCTTTCGTGGTTGGGGGATCCCCATGGCTCCGTGGACTGCTTTTAAGGAAGGGTAACTGAGGCCAGCAAGCATCTTGCCAGGTGGTGTCGGTTTGCTACAAAGGAACTTGCATCTCTGGTGGGTTATTTTTGGAGATCAGCAAAGCAGAACAGGTTGAAAATCCCTGCTCTAGAAACCTGCATAATTTTTTTTCTCCTCCCAACGTTTGTTCCATTATTTCTCAGAGACAGTGCTCGCCTCTTTGCGGAGAAGCCTTGCTGATGGGCAATTTCTCTGCCTGCTTTGGAAAGGCATCCCCGCTTGCCTCCGGTCTCTCCCTCCCTCCTTTGAGGGAGCCTCATGGCCAGAGTTTGCTCCTGCTGGCCCCAATCCAGGCAGGCACTTACGCAGGTCACTGCTCCAACGTGGAAGCCGGTGGATCGCTCCCAGGCTGCCCCAGGGACTAACAGGTTTTCCTGCTCCATCTCCTGGAGAAGCTGGGGAAGGGAGGGGGGGTCTGAGCTGGCTCTGGTGCCCATCTCTGGATGAGCTATCGGAGGCACTGGGGTAGTTCTTCCTTACCCTATGTGACATTGCTGTCCCCAGGTGCTGGCACTGCAGGGTGACAAAGCCACCTCCTGGGCAGTCCAGGCTGGAAGGGTGCCTGCGGGCAGCAGCAGGCAGCTGGGCAGCCCCAGCGCCGGGTGGGACAGCCCCGTCATGGACTGCTGGCTGCCACCAAGGAAAGTTCCTCCTTCCAAGGGCTTTGCTTCCTATCTCCAGCATTTTCCATCTGCCAGAGGCCGGGGCCAGGACTCACGCCTGCTATGAAAGCTTCCAGGCAGGATGTGCCACCATCCCTGCCTGCCCTCCTTCTCCCCGGGGTCCCAAGGAGCAGCCACGCTCACACTGCGACTCCCTTGGGTCCCTACAGCTCCTGCCCCACCATGGGGATGGCTCCCCATGCAGGGAGCCAGGTGGGCATTGGGACACTGATGGTCCTTCCCCAGATCTGGGTGACTCAGGGTATGGGGACATGGTTTGGTCACCCCGCAGTGCTCCCCTCTCCACTGCACACCTGCAGTGGGACCTGGCAGCTTAGCTCAAGCAAGCACCTTGGCTGCCCTGGTGCAATGGGGACCAGTGCCTGCTTGTCCCCCTGCAATGGGGGCCTGGGTGGGACACACACGTCGCTCCGGCTGGACACCTTGAGACAGCCAAAATCCGCAGCTGAGAGCTGCGATGGGTGTCTGCTTCAAAAGGACGTGGGGGGAGTCAGGAGCAAGGAGGACCAAAAGGCACTGCTGGAGGACGAGGTCACTTGGCATGTGCTGAACCCGGTGCAGCCCTCGCCCTGCCACCTCTCACCTCTGATGTGTGTCGTCCCCCCCAGGGGCAAACCTTTCCAAGGCCAGAGCAGCAAGGACTCAGCACCCCACGCACACAAGCCAGGGAGGCTTCGGCACACACAGTGCTCTGAAAACCCCATCAGGAGGAGGGGACAGGGGAAGGCAGGGGAGCAGGATGGTTCTGAGCGCTTGAAGGTCAGCCCATAGAGATGAATTCAAGGGATGCTAAGACCGTCCACTGCATCCTTGTGCCAGATGCCCCCGGGTCAAACAGGCTCTGCCCGTGCTGGGGGTAGCGGGGTCCCTGTGTGGCCCCCCCAGCTGCGCCGCTGAGCTGCCTCCTCCCCTCCGCGGCCGCCCCTGGCGGATCCGTCGCAGGCTGGGCAGTGGGCGCCGC
>NW_009226699.1:0-213 GCF_000690835.1 Fulmarus glacialis | reverse complement strand
TTGCCCCAGGATGTGAGTTGGGGTGCTGGAATTTATCCACGGCTGTTTTGGCTGTGGCTGAACTCCACCTCCGGGCAATGACATGTTGTTTCCATAGTAGCTAATGGACTGGAGATGGAAGGGGGGAAACACATACCCGCACTAAAAAGGGACTCGTGAGTAATGTGGTTGCTCCCAGCGCAGAGTAGGAACAACTTTCTAGCACTCGCCGGA
>NW_009226698.1:0-214 GCF_000690835.1 Fulmarus glacialis | reverse complement strand
CCCTTCTGTTCATCCATCCCTCCATCCTTCTATCCCTGTATCCTTTCCTGCATCCCTCCCTCCCTCCATCCATCCCTGCATCCCTCTGTCCCTCCAGCCATCCCTCTATCCCTGCATCCTTTCCTGCATCCCTCCATCCATCGCTGCATCCCTCTGTTCCTCCATCTAATCCCTCCCTCCATCTATCCCTGTATCCTTTCCTGCATCCCTCCCT
>NW_009226697.1:0-19404 GCF_000690835.1 Fulmarus glacialis | reverse complement strand
AGACATGGACCTGTTGGAGCGGTTCCAGACGAGGACCACAAAGATGACTAGAGGGCTGGAACACCTCTCCTGTGAATAAAGGCTGAGAGAGTTGGAGTTCTTCAGCTTGGAGAAGAGAAGGCTCCAGGGAGACCTTATTGTGGCCTTTCAATATATAAAGGGGGCTTGTAAGCAAGATGAAGAAAGGCTTTTTACCAGGGCCTGTAATAAATAGGACAAGGGACAATGGTTTGAAACTGAAAGAAGCTAGATCTAGATTAGATATAAGGAATACATTCTCTACGATGAGGGTGATGAGACACTGGAGCAGGTTGCCCAGAGAAGTTGTGGATGCCCCAGGAAGTGTTCGAAGTGTTCAAGGCCAGACTGGGGCTTTGAGCAACCTGATCTAGTGAAAGATGTCCCTGCCCATGGCAGGGGCGTTGGACTAGATGATATTTGAAGGTCCCTTCCAACCCAAACCATTCTGTGATTCTATAACAAAGAGGTTGCTGCAGTCTTCTGTACACACTTTTAGTGTGACCATACAGAGGTGTCTGGAGAGCTGATGATACTCTTCTGAAGGCAGAGACTTTAGCAGTGCTGTACACAGATCAGAGTGAGAAAAAAACACAAGCTTCTGAGTAGGGCTGGGCTCCAGTGCGTGATTTGCACTGTTAAGGTGATGCCTGCTTGGCAACTGTTACGATTGCTGAGCTTGGGCTAAGTTTGAGCCTTACGACCCTTATAAACCCTGTAGTAGGAGCTGAAGGCTCAGTGCACATTCAGCAAAGGGAGCTGCTATTATAACAAAATCCTTAAAAAGTCTAACTTCCTTCTTCTGGAGGGAGGGCTGGAGTCACTTCAAAGATTCTCTGCCCCTGCATCCAGCAGTTTATGTAAGGTACAGTTTAAATGCCTGTGGCGTTTTCTTCTTGATTAGCTTGATTTTTTTTTTCTTTTTTTTTTTTTTCTTTTTTTCTTCTGCCTTAGATGTTCTATTAGACTTAGATGCTCCTGCATCTGCGTCCAAGGCACCAGCATCAACTACCACAGACCTCTGGGGAGACTTCAGCACTGCATCCAGGTAAACTGTGGTGAAGGGAACTGCACACAAGAAGTATAGTGTCCTGATGGGCACTGGAAGAGCCATAAGTTAAGAAGTCTTATTAGATCTGCTCCTTTGATTGTCCTTTCTTTATTTCAGTGCTGTTCCCAATCAGGCTCCTCAGCAGTCCAACTGGGTCCAGTTCTGAATGGTCAAAGCAGTGGAATGGGACAAACTGATGACCAAGAGGCTCTAGAGGCACCAAATGGGATCAGAGGGGGCACAAACCTCTCTAGTCTTCAATCAAAAACAAATCGGGACAATCCTTCCTTTTTAAACCAGATCTTCACTTCAGTCAAAACTTACTATTTTTGATCCCACAGTAAACCACTAAACCTAAAGAGAACATACTGACTCCTCGCAAGGTGGGCAAGGAGGCAAGAGGTAGCCTCGTCTCTTCCACCCACTTGGCTGTTACGTGGTGCATCCTAGCTCTTTTTCCCTGTCTTTCCATACAGGGAAAGCAAGAATCCTGAAGAAGGTGGGTACAGGAGGAGGCTGGGTAGGTGCCTCTGGGTTCCTTGTCCTTTAAAGTTGCTCTGGTTAGACTGCTGCTTTTTGTGGCTGCTTTCAATAGTGACTCAAGTCTCTGCAGCTTGGCCTGCAGTGCTGAGAGCAGCTGCATTTGGCTGCAGCTTGTAAATGGAAGCTGTAAGGAGATAGGTCTTGTCTCAGCACAAAACCCTCCTTGATTAATTACGTCTGTGGTGAGGAGTGAACCTCCCTTCTTCCTCTCTTTGGTGCCATTCTTGATAGTGCTGGATGTTCCTGTGCTCTTGTGGGGGGAGTCGCGCAAGTCCTTGAGTAGACCTGCTGCCATTGTGCTGTAGCTCCAGGTGGGCACCCCATATTGAGGCTTCTGGTTTGTCTTGCAGGTTCACTGGAGGAACTTCCGTCATTTTCACTCCTTTCTCCCTCCCGCCCCATGCAAAGGCCTCATTGTCATTGAGCTGTTTTAACTGGAAATAGCTTTAAAAAAAAAAAAAAAGCCTGTTTTTATAATTTGGTAGTTACTTGCACTAGATGACAACCAGGTAATCCCACCACTCAGCATTTCATGTTCCTGCATCACTATCCTGAGCCCTGGCCTTGTGTTGTGACTTGGCACTGTGTTACAAG
Organism: Fulmarus glacialis; assembly: GCF_000690835.1. NCBI lineage: Eukaryota > Metazoa > Chordata > Aves > Procellariiformes > Procellariidae > Fulmarus > Fulmarus glacialis. The sequence continues at coordinate 17,198 of NW_009226697.1, read as the reverse complement.
TATTGCATATCCATGCCACAGTAAGAACTGCGGTGGGACAGTGGATTAATCTCTGGTGAGGGGACAATCTCCTTCCCCTTTTCAGCTCAGACTTATCATTTGGGCAAGAAATGTATAGTAGACCCAATCTCGAGAACCGTGGCAGTGAAATTCTCCCACCTGTGTTCCTTCTTGTGGCTTTTCTTCTGAGGCTAACTTTCTAGGGATGTGAGCTGGTTTTTGTAACTTGGATTTTTTTTTATTTTTAATGTGCCCCAACCCCCCTCTATTTCCCGTGTGGTTTAGGGGGTTAGAAAGAGGTAGAAGGCCCTTACTCTTTGCGGTTCTTTTTGGGAGAGTTTCCTAAGGCCCTTTGATCTGGACACTATTCCATCTTCAGCAGCTATGGATGTGATCTGGAGTGTAGGTCTGCTGATTATTCTGGGCAAAGCCCGCGGGCAGGCTGGAAACCTCGCAATGCTAGCTACTTTCCATGCTAGCTTGATAAGCCAGAACACTAGCTGGGAAGGTGGTCTCAGTGACTCTTCTACAGCTGTACCCAGTTACTAGAACACTAGGGTTTTGGTACTTCACTGGAAGGCTTCTTCCTGTTTTGAACACTCAGCCAGCAGCAACACTTTTGTAACTGGGATACGCTCTGCTAGCACACCTGTGCAAGTAAATTTTTTCCCTTTGGGCAAAGATTTCCTGGTGAGGCTTTTAAAAGAGAGTAGTTAGCTGTATGCACCTTGTACTTGCAAAGCTCTCTTGTCCTTTTTGTCGTCTTACTACACTGAGGGCATTTTGGAGACAAAGTTTCACTTAGACCATCCCTCTGGGAAGCAAAATTCTTCAAAATAGCTCTAAAGCTGCTGCAGTTCCACTTGTGGAAGTGGGGACCAGACTGCTCTTGGATGTATTTTAAGTAGTCATTTAATCCTGATCCCCGGGCTCTCTTGGTGTTCCCCCTGCTGCCCCGCTCCCACCTTCATAGTCACTCCTGTAGTCTCATTGTACTTAAACTCCCTGCCTCCTCTGAATTTGTGGGTGGCTATAATCTGCTAGCGAAGTCATGGACTCTGCTGGTTGGCTTTTTGTTTTCTTTTTCTTTTTTTTGCTCAAATCATTGTGAGGTCCTGTCATTTCAACTGTGTAATAATTCCCCAAACCAAGGAAGTTCATGGCACCAATTAACAACTAACTAGGAGCCTCTTCTGTATTGTCTTAGTTAGTATTCTGGAGATAATATATTATGTATTTGAAAAGCTGAAGAAGCAAAAATTAAAGATATATGTATATAAAGCATAAGATGTACTGGTGCAAATGGTAATTAAACAAGTAATATTGGGGAAAAGAACGTCATGAGTCTTCTAAGTTGTCAGATTGTTGTTGCTTTGGAAGCCCTGCAGATTGAAGGTCTGTATGTCTCTAGCAAGATCCTTCTGCAAGTGTGTTATGGCTTGCAGACTGGACAAGAGCAACTTTAGGAGTGAACGGGCTCTGTCTGGGCGAAGAAGTAGGAGCATGGAAGAAAGACACAAAAATGACCTATGGCTGTTCCAAATGGGGAAAAAAAAAACCAAACACCAACAACATGGAAACAGGCCTGACTGTAGGTGTGTGTGTGATGCTTGATAAGAAGGTGGATAAAACTAGCAAGTGAGAAAACTTTGTTGCACTGCCATTTAGCATTTCAGACATTAGAGGCTTCTACACCCTGCAGATGTTCTCAGAATTGATTCTTGCCACGCTTGTAAATGGGAAGCAATCTCTCTGCTGACTGCAGAGATGAGCAAGGTGAGCCGAGTGGGCCCTTTGTCAGGAAGCAGCAAGGACAGGCTGCTCTGAAAGGGAGAGCAAGCTGGAAGCTGAGTCACAGCAAGGCAGGCAGGGGCAGTGGCCTCGCTGACAAAGGAACAGTCCCACAGTACCTAAGCAGGAGGACCAGAGCAGGTCAGGATGAGGAGTTAGATCAGCAGGGTACATGGCCAGGCATGGGCAGGGCTGCACTAGCTCAGGCAGGGATCAAGGGTGAGAACCTTAGCTGAGATAAGCTCACAGGCAAACCTTGCTGAGGTTTCTCAAAGCCAGACACCTATATTATTTAAGCTGGACCTGAGTCCAGGCAGCCAATCCCCCAGAAGATGGAGAATATGCTCAGGGCCTTGACATTCTTCTGTCAAGCCTGCTCACAGCCATCTCTTCTTGCACAGCCACGCTTGCTCGGTGTTCCTCTGCCAGACAGCAAAGCTCTACATATGGTTGTGTTGAAAGTACAATGGAAGTCTCGTGGCCTGGGTGAAGATGAGAAGTCTTAAGCTTTTAAGTCAGCTGTTTGAATGACACCAGTAAACGCTGGTGTCATTGTCAAATATTCTAGCATCTGTGGTGGCCAAAAAAAAAAAATAGTCTTTAAATTTCTTCAGATCTAGGAGCAAAGCTGTTACCCTGTTTTGGTGAATAGGGTGGATATGTTGCGTAGGTCCTGGCCAGGCATGAGGTGAAGGGTCTTGTCCATGAGCTATGGTGAAGCTTCTCTGACTTTTCAGTAGGTACTTGCAGCAAAAAGGGTTGAATAGTCTAAGAGGATATTTCTCTAGAGTAGGATGATTTTCAGGTGAGGGTGTACCTAAGGGAGGTGCTGGGATACACTCCTACTTGTGCACAGAGAAGCACAGAGGACTGGGAAACAGTTCATGAGGGAGAGTTTACTCCTCTCTGGAGATCTTCCCAGTTCCCATGTCTTTCCTCACAGTGAGGCCTGCTAGAACGCAACAGCTCTATGTGTCTTGTGTAAATCCTCTCCCCCTTCTCCTTGGCGACCATCAGGAACAATCTTTCCATCCCCAGTGGGAGAAGTTGGCTGTGACGGTAAGTTACTAGTGAAATGACTTGGCCTGTGACTGGACTGGCTGAATCCTCCCATCTCTTCTTGCACTTTCTGTTGCCAGTGGTTTCTTCTAATGTAGCAGAAGCCAGTATGCAGGCTGCTTGAGACCTACAGTTTCAGATGTTAAGACAATAGTGTTCTCTAGGAAAAGCACGTTGCAGGATGTAGTGCCCTTCTAGTTTGATAGCTTAATTTTGCCAGCTGCCGTTAGCAATAGCTGTGTGTCCTCATCCAGAGTTGGGGCTCTGACAAACATTGCTTGAAGCTGCCTCTGAGCATGGGAAGATCAGTCAGCAGCAGCCTGTAGTGGCTCCTGACCAGAGCCACGTTTTGCCAGCTGTCACTGCTGGGAGCCTGTGGTGAGCTTCTTGCATCACTTGTGTTTGGGGCAGGCCAGCCAGGTAACTTGCAATGGCCTGCTTTCCCTTTTCTTTCCCAGGCATTGTAGGATGGCAACGCCTGCATGTTGCGGCAGAGGCAGCTGGCTTGCTTAGGAGACCAGCCTTTTAATCCTTGAAGCAGTCTGAAGAGACGTTCCCTGAAGGAGGGATCTGCCTGTAACTTGCAGCCTTTGTGTTGAGCCTTGCGCTTTAGGGATGTAAAGAGGTGTGGCGCTCCCCTGCCCTCCTAGCCTGGTCTGCAAGCCTGGCTGGGTTGGTGACACCTGCGACAGGGGCTTGCAAGTTCAGTCTCACCCGTGACCATGTGCTGCCACCTGCTGCTGAATCCCCTTGTTGCTGGGCTTCTGGCAATCCCTGGGCCCAGCCGCCATCTCCAGGGATCGGCTGGGCCCCCAGCAGTCGGGAAGCGGGGGATGTAGGCAAACATCACCTGGGACCTGGCTAGCACAGGTGAAGTGCTCTCTGAAAAGAAATCGCGGCTGGCATCTGTCAGCAAGAGCATGCTGACTCCTGGGTTGGCTGCCTGCAGTGACCTACCCTGGGCAGGGGAGACTTTGCCTGGGGGTGGGATGTGGGCAAGGGCTGGACCTGGACCTGGGTATGGAACGAGCCACAAAGCAGAACTGCAGCATCTGGAGGAGCCCCCAGGAGCATCTGAGATGGAGGGGAAAGGAAAGGGTGTCTTGACTTTGGCACACAGGAGGCATAAAGGAGAAGGAGGTAGGCAACCATAAGATGACAGAATAAGGTGGGTCTGGTTTAAAACACACCAGAACAGCTTTGGGTGACAGCAGAGTTTTTATTGGCTTTTACTGAATACTTCCCTCAGTCCAATAGCAGCTCTGCTTTCATGTCCACCAGTATCATAACTTGTCATTCAAATGCTTTCCTAAATGATTTAAAACTGACCCCTGGTCAAGTTCACAGAAGCATGGTTTAAAGATTTTTTTTTTCTTTTTTTTTTTTTTTCTCCCCTATTGACAGTTCGGCAGTAATGGAACTGGTGCTTCCAAATGCAGACATGTTCTGCTATCCTAATGCCCTCTGTGCTTCAGTGCCCTCATGCACGGTGTAGTGTAGGGCTTGGAATTGAGATGTCCCAGTCTTGTGGTCTGCCACTGCGTATACAGTGTGTTGTCTTTAAAGTTTGGCCCATAGGAACTGGACTCCTCCTGGTCTTTTCTGAAGTGAAATCTAAGCACTTGTCCATGAGCTTAGGGTGTTAAGCAAACCGTTCAAAGATGTGTGGAGATGCTACATTGGTAGGGCTACACAAACCATTGCTTTGGTCAGCTGGCAGGGACAAGGAACTGGATTCCAGTGAGCAGCAGTGCCAAGAGAGGGGTATGAGAGCATTTTCTTTGGAGAATATGTGCTAAGAGGCTATAGGTACGGCAGCATAGGCTGCATGTCTGGCCCAGAGTTAGGGGTTGCTGTCACTAGTGCCTAAAGCTGAAGTCAATACCATGGGTACAAAGCATGCTTGGAAATGACCACTGGATACTTCTTGGGTAAAAGAGCAGGAAAAGTCCCTAAGCAATATATTCCATACAGAAACAGGATTTCTGTAAGCAGAGAATCTGCCCTGAGTAGTCTGGTCTAGCTTCAGAAGTAGTCCTGCTTTGAGCAAGGGTTGAACGAGATACCTCAACTCAATAGGTTGAACTATTTTCTAGCACAGCTTTTGTATTCGGCTGTGGTGAGGTGGATGCTGTGGTGGGCCAGCAGTGTCTGGTGAGACGTCTGACACGGGGGTTTGGTAGGTGGTGGGGAACGCTGAGGTTTGATGGTGATCTTTCAGCTCAGGAAGGGCAGAGGCTGTGCAAGGACCAGCGTGGTGTGCTGTGCCTGCCCGGTCTTAAAATGCTAAATATGCAAATAAATGTGAATTGGAGGCGAAGTCTAAGAGGCGTGGGCCATGGTGCTGCAGGCCAGCGTGAGTCAGCAAGGAGCACTTTGTTCTCTGTGTCAGTCCCAGATGGCAGCTCTGGGGCCTTCAGGGAGCCAGCAGCAGAGGCCCTTCACCCTCTGAGTCAATGCCAGCTCCATGCTGGAGGCTGGCACCTGGGAGCACCGTTTGCCCGCCCTTTGCTTTACTGTGCCGACACTGACTGCAATGCCCTAGCGTGGTAAAAGTGGCTGACGTGGGCACCTGGAGAGGAACAAAAAGTGTCCTTCCCCATCTGACCATGTTGACATCTGTGTCATGAGGAGGCTCCTGTGTGCGGTAGAACCCCAAAGCTACAGCCCTCACTGCCTGGCATTAAAGCTTCCCCAGCGTATTTCAGTGACAAGGTGCCAGGGAGTGTCTGGCTGAGGTGACTGTACTCCTGGGGTTTAATTCAGCTTTCTACGCTTGTTTCCAGATGGCTTTTGCCTTGTCCCACCCTGACTGGACGCATATGATGGCTGTGCTGCTCTGGAGGCAGGAGGTGTCCCTCGCCCCGCTGCCGGCTGGCGAGAGCGTAGTGCGCGATGGGCGCAGAAGCTCCAAATGGCGTGCAGGGCTTTCTTGGCTATAGGGCGCAGGGTAAGGGTCAGCGCAGGCCATTTACAATCTGCCTGTTAAATCTACCCTCGAGGCTAGGAGCAGCCTGAGGGAGCCACAGGATGCCAGCGCTGAGGCAAGTGCTGCAGGGCCTGGGAGGTTTGTGCCATCTGGTGGGACAGCCTAACCAGTGCAGCTCTCCCCAAAACCTCCCTCTGAGAAGCCTTTACTGCATGTGCACAGAGAGGATGTGAGGACGTGGAGGGAAACAGCTTGAGATCAAATAAGAGTGGCCCTAAGGTTACAGCACGGATCAGGGTGACCTTATCTGATAGCCCCCATACTTGCTTGGTGACTGTGGTTGTTTTCCATTTTTGTGCTTTTCTTTCCGCTCCCCCTTCTAACGAGGGAGATAAGATGCATTCACCTCACTGGGCAGAGGTGTAAGCCAAACTGAATTCAAGGCCGTTGAGATCTGTGTGATCCTTGGACAGAACTGACAATGAAGCATGAAGGATTGCTTCTGTGGGGAGATGTTACACAGCCATAGCTTGTTCATGCAAATCCCATGTGCCCACTCTAAGCTAAACTGCACAGCCCTGCCCCAAAACAGGCCACTGGGTCTGACCAGGGCTTGGATCTGGCCCAAGTTTGGAGTCAAATGTGGAGCTGTGGCAAGCAACTGCAGTATCTGGATCTGATCTCCAACAATTTCTGGCCTTGAGGCTCAGATCCAAAAGAGGAAGGGGGTGAAGGTGTGATGTTCCCAGTAATGGCATAAAACAAAGCTGTGAGATAAAGCATCTGAATGTGTCCTCTGTTGGCTTTGGTTGGATAATTTGTTAATTCTCTTTTGAAGAAACAATTCTGGGTTAATGGTATATGTAAAGAGGTGGGTTGGGGATTCTTGGCTGTTTGAAGGTTCCCTGGATACTGTTCTTCCTTCTCTTATTCCTTCCCTTATACCTGAGGGGTTTTGGGAGCCTGTCATCACAACTGAGCACACGACTTTCCCGTTCTGAAGCTAACTGAGTTTGAGCTCCTTCAGCTCAGGTAGCTTTGCATTCTGTTTGAAACCCCCAGCTCTTCCTAAAACTCGGCAGAGATGTGGATGGGGGAGGAACACACAAACCCTTTGGGGGAGGAACATCTCTTTCTCATCTCTCCTACTTTTCTTTCCTTCCGTTATGTTCTGCATAGCACTTTTAACTACAGCATTTTGGGGAGCTCTGTCAAAATGCTAGAGTGCTACTCTAGGTGGTTTTTGTTCAGGGGACAAAGTGTTGCGGCTGACTCAGGCCTGCCTGTGGTGATGTGCTGCCACCTGCCAGAAAACAGTGTGGCTTTGCAGTGCTACCTCCTGTTTTATGCCTCCCACTCTTTGCCCTCGCGTCCCTTTCTCACTCTCCATTCAGTTCTTCTCTGTTTCCCCTTCACCCCTGGATACTCTGTCCTTTTCTCTGAGCTTTCACAGCTCCATATAACCCATTTCTTCCTAGGTCACCTAGTGTATCTGTGTGGCACCCTGGTTCACCTTCTATCATCAGCAGGGGTGACTGCCTTCCAGAAGAGGTCTCTTCTCCCTGCAGCTCTGGCCAGTGTCGTCAGCCACGCGTGAGAAGGGCGTAGGGTGCTTTTCTCTCTGGTGCCGGCGGGCTGCAGTGCTCTCACACTGTCCCCTCGAGCTGGGGGAACTCGGGTCCTGCAGTGAGAACGGCGGCATCCTGCCCCTCCCTTCCCTAGCCAGTTCCTTGCAGCAGGGTACACGGTGGGATCACTTATTGCTAGATCTCTTCCAACCAGCCAAATCCCTCAAGAGCTCTCAAGGAGCTCTCACCGCCTGAATCCCTTTGATTAGATAATCGCCATCGCTTACTAACCACACAGTGCCAGGCCTTGGGACCCCATTGCCCATGCTTCAGTGCCTTTTTATGCTCTTTCCTTGGCTGTGAGGGCTCTCCTCTCCCTTTATTAGCTCTGTGGTCAATTCTGCCTTAATCCCTAGGAGAGGAGCAAGGTGATGTGGAGAGGGAAGACCAAGAGGGTGGCGTGCTTCTGATACTCTCCTCACCCAAGTGCAGGGACAAAAAGCCAGGATTGGGTTTAGGCTGTCTTTATCTGAGTCACTTGGAGGACTGCGCTAGCTAGAGAGGCCATAAGAGCGGGTGATGGCAGGACTGTCCTATCAGCAGGCAGCGAGGGTCCTATTGCAGACGTAGTAGAGTTCTGTAGGTGCTTTCCATCCACCGAGGGAATTGACCATTAATTCCTACCCACCTTTCCTGTATGCTTACCATGAAAAGATCTGCCTTCTTATCCCATGGCTGCCCACTTTTCTTAGAAGTGTTTGCTGAGGAACTTCACAGATAGCTGGATTATTCTCATGCATATGATTATTGACCCCTTCTAAGAACTACAAGAGGCAGGATTTCCTTACAAGAGTTATATTGACTCTTCCCAAAGTACATCACACTTATACACATGTCCATTAATTTTATTCTTTTGTTTAATTTCTATTAACTTGGCCACTACAGATGTCAAACCTTTAGCTTCCTGAATCTCCCTACACTTCTCCCCTCCTCCCTCTTTGCTATATTCCTTGTCATCCTGTGATTTGGTGATTAAAAGGCAGTTTAAGGCAAGAGGCCACTCACTGCTATTAGCAACTGTTTCACTCCCAAGTTTCTTGGGAACCCCTGGGACTATCTTGCCCTGCTAGACCTGCTAATTGCATACCTTTTGCAAAATCACTTTTATTTTGGACAGTTCCTTTTGTTTAGTCCTCCACAAAACACGGTTCTTTTGTGATAATTTCTGCAGTTTCTTCTACTGTCACAAATAATTAATTTAGCTCTGTTTCAATGTCCTTATTCGCTCTGACTGCTTCTTTTATACCCTGCTCTTTAGTTGTCCTCAAAGCTTGTGAAAAGGTTTCTGCTTTCAGTATCTATAGGAAAGGATTTATTACTAGTTCTGATGGCTTCTACTGGTTGTTTTTCAGACTCTTTTTTACCTTTTCTTGGTTGTGGTTTTACATTTAATTGAGGTCATGATCATTTCAATTTACCTCATCTGAATACAAGGTCAGCTTGTTGAAGAATGCATACTGATAATCCCATTTTAGCCACATCAGCTTCCTTTTGCCTTTTGTCAAATCTTCTAAAGAGGTGCTAGGTATTGACTTTGGGCTACCAATGTGATGTCCTTGTGTAACGTCCATGCCACCTGTGATGACTGAATTCCCTCAGCTGCCCCTCTCCATTCTGACTGGCTTGTAATAACTTTAGGATTCAAGTCCTTCCCTTTGCTTATGAATTCAATTTTAACTCAACTAGTTCAGCTTGATTTTCAAAAGAAGTAAGGCACGTGCAGTGGTGCTGTCTCCTCTGCTGTTACATGGACCTGCTTGCTAAATTGGGTGAAACTGGCTGTGAGATGAAAGGCTTGCAGATACTACCTTACTCGAACTTCATTGACAGGTAGGGGAGAAAGAGCGTTAGTGCCTGTGCTGCCTTCTGTTTGGGTCAGCTAGCCAAATGGTGCCCGCACAGGTTGCAGAGCAAGCACCTAAAGGCAGCAGCTGGAGCATGAGTAAGGAGAGAAAGCAGGACTGTTGTGGTGAGCAAACATATGAGTCCTAGGAAGGAGCTGGGGCTTGCGAGGTGCGTGGGAGGTACCTGGCAGTGCTGAGTGGGGTTGAGATGAAAGATGTCTGTGGGGAAACACAGGTGTTGTGGGAAGATGAGGGTGTACTGCATGGGGTGGGCAGAACACAGGTGGAGGGAAAAGGGAGGAACTGAGGAACAGCAGTGGGAATGCAAGGGAACAAAGTTCGAGTTTTGGGTTTTTTTTAAGCAAGGTTTCTTTTTTTCTAATTTCAGCCCCTCAACAAACTGCTGGGCTCGTCTCCCTATCTCCCATGCATTTACATGCCATCAGTGCATATGAAATTCAAAGCATAAATTTTACCGTCAAGAATATCAACCTGACTGTTGTTACACAAGGGCCCAGCATTGTATCCTATGGAAGTATGGTTCAGGGTTGAATTTTGACAGCAAGCAACAACTCTGATGGCTGACAAGGAAGACTTGAGCTGTCTCCTGATGTTTGAGTGCAATCTAGTGTATTCTAATGAAATCAGCAGCTAGATCCTGAATTTGCATTTGAAATGCCTCAGCTGTGTTTGGAGATGTGCTTGAATGGCAAAAAGCTAATGAAGCTACACTGTGACTTCCTTCTCTGTCTGCTGATTGTATCTCCTATTTCTTCATGGTGGAAAGTTTGAAACCCTGCCGGGAAGTAAGCCTTTTCCCCATGAGACTGTGAGTCTGTTGTGATTTGGTTGGCCCGGGGCAGGGGGAAGGCATGCAAATGATTACTCTCATTGAAATCTCACCATGAAATTTGAGGGCATAACTAGGTTTTAGCAAACGCTTAGGGAGGCTTAATTCCAGTGAGAGAACCAAGCCTGAAGACAAAGGAAAGTGCTGGAGGGATGTCGAAAAGAAAAGCAGGCAGCATGCATCTTCTCAAGGGACCAGGCTTCTGTCCTGCAGCTGCTCTTCTTCTTGTATAAAAGTCACCCTCTTTGCACACAATACAAAAAGGAGAAACAAAACCAGCTCAGTGCACACGAAACATAAGGAGGCTCTTTGGTAAAGAAATCCAGCTACATATGCCCCATTCTGTTTAGGGGCAGTTCTCCATAATCTGTGTTCAGATGTCCATTACATCCCTCCCTTGCCCTTTACCTTCTGCCACATTATTCTCCTCTGTTGTCTGATGTGTGTTCTTCCTTGCACTGTCCTATCTCACCTCCAACTCTGCCCTATGTACCCTCCATGCTAGTTCCCTGGATGTTCTGCTAGTGTGTCATTCTGGTCTGCCTTGGGGAAATTCCAGCTAGCCAAACTAACCAAGCAAAGCTTCCTCCTTCTTCCTTCTGGTTGTTTTGTAGACCTTATTGTGGCTTTTCAATACTTAGAGGGGGCTTATAAGAAAGATGGAGAGAGACTTTTTACCAGCACCTGTAGTGACAAGACAAGGGGCAATGGTTTTAAACTGAACTAGATTTAGATTAGATATAAGGAATAAATTCTTTACAATGAGGGTAGTAAGACACTGGAACAGGTTGCCCCGAGAAGCTGTGGATGCCCCATCAGTGTAAGTGTTCAAAGTCAGGTTGGACGGGGCTTTGGGCAGCCTGATCTAGTGAAAGATGTCCCTGCCCATGGCAGGGGGGTTGGATTAGGTGATCTTTGAAGGTCCCTTCCAGCCCAAACCATTCTGTGATTCCTGAGTCCTATCTGCTGATTGAACCCTTCTCACCCTTTTTCTCCAGGGTATCCTGACACGTGGGCATTTCTTCTCAGAAGTCTTTCTGATTCAGCATGTATCTCAGCAGCCATTTCCCTTAGTTGTCTCCTTTCAACATCTGCCCCAGCTTGAAATCAGACTAAACAGTAGTCTGACATTTTCCCCAAGGTAATATCAGAGTCCTTTACCAGAAAGCGGAGATAAATTACAGTGTTGGACCAAAAAATATAAAACAGCCCTTTTCAGCCTCAGAAATGGAGCCTGACTCCCCGAAGCGAGCACTACACTGAACTTCCACAGTAAATCAGTTTGTGATAGAGAGGTCTCTGTGTGTGCTCTTCCCAATAAGCTCTCAAACCATTGACACAATTTTTTTTTTTTATTCCACTTTGCAGATCTCCTCCCTGACCCTGGCCTCATCCTTCTCTGCTTTTCTGTTTCCCCTTGGATATATCAAGCTTCTGATTATTTCTATTCCTCTGCCTAAGGCTGCAACTCCCCAGTCTCACTTATACAGGAACAGTTCCTTGTTTGAGATTTGTTCTAGTGCTAGTTGCCAACTGGGGTTGACTTCCCAGCATGAGACATAGCATGCAACATTTGGTGCAGCAAATGCAGCTTAACCACAAGAGACAAGTGAGGGCAGAATGCATTTTGTATTGGGCTGTACTGCAGGTTAAACTGGGCTAAGACCCGTGATAGCTGCAAACCTAAGAGCAATGGTAGAATTACTAACAGACAAAGAATGGCAGAAAGAGAGAGAGTAAAAAATGAAGGGTGAAAAAAGAAAAAAACAAGAGGTCTTAAAAAGGAAATCTATCAGCTGAGAATCTGATATGGGGAAGGAGGGGTGCAACTTCCTTTTCAGTTGTTAGGTTCTCATTTTTCTTTCCTCTCTCAGAAGTTTCCATAGTGCTGGGGCTGATTTCCTGGGCTAAGAAACTGAAGATCTGTTCAGAGCATTTCTGAGCTCCCAGGAACTCCAGGTTATCGCCAGTGCTTCCGGTGTTCAGCACAGCCTTCTTTGACAGACAGAGGGTGAATGAGCAGATGGGAAAGGCTCAGTAACTTATTTGTGTCTCCCTCTGGAACCAGGGACCAAAAAAGGCCACCTTTTACATAGCAAAGTGAAGGACACGGATCAGTGATCACACTGAGGTTAAATGGCATCAGAAATCACCTACGCGGAAGTGAAGTTCAAGAATGCATCACCGGCTGCAGTGGTCGAAGGTAAGGAATGGGTGGGTTATTCAGGGGAAGGGGACCTGGAGGCAGTGGGGCTGAAGAACGGGGAATGGAGACTTTTCTTTCTGTGACTCTGGTTCCTACCCGATCCTGACAAATTGGTGAGAAAAAGGAGTTGTCTACCACTACATGAGCAGGAGACTGGGGGAGTTTTGAAGTAAGATTGGTCAAAGAATGCCTACAAGAGGAGAGGTGAATCTTTAGGTGGTTGGAGTTGCAATATGAACAAAGATGACTACTGGGAGCACGAACAGTAGGTTTCAAGTGAGCATTCAGTAAGGAATGTATTTGGGCTCCCTTAGTCCCCTGGTTGCAACACCAACAGTGGTGAATGGTAGAGGGTCCAGGATGAATGCTTAGTAGAATGATGCAGACAGTAGCTGCCTCTCTATATGTTATCTAGTCTTGGATGAGAGAGTCATTTTTGGACAAATACTGAGTACCAACAATAGAGACCATGGTTTATTGCAAATAATCTGATCTGTCATGAAGGTGGAGGGGCTCCCAGGGCAGCAAGTGGCAGCAAATAAGCCCAAGCCCTGCTCTTGCCTCTGAGTGAGGCTACAGATTCCTGCTTATGGATAGAGCAGGAGTAGAGAGCTAACATGCCTCCTTACAGTAGAGCAGTCAGTTGCCCTCTGCAGCTTCGTGAGAGGTGGCACTGGCAGCAGAAACTAATAGCCCCATTACTCTTGGTTGACTAAGAAATGGGCTTGGAGAAGAGAGACTCAAAAGTTAAAAGAAGAATGGGCTTGAACAAAACACCCTAAAATACACAGAGGAAGAATTATCTAAGATCTAGAGGAAGATGCAATTCTGTGATTGATGTCTACCACTCCTGAAAAATAATTAACACACCAAACAAATAAATTTGTATTGCTATTCAAAATCACAGTTGTAAAATGGTGCCTTTACAAGGCTTCATATAAATTTAAGACATGTTCTGATCAGTATGTATTCTGTAGTTACTATGCCACAAGTAGGAATATATAGAGATGTTCCATGTATGGCTCATTGCTTCCACCCTTAGATACAGGACCCTACACAACAGCAGGTTCCAGAGGAGTGAAACTATGTGTTCGTAAACGAAGGAATGAATAAATAAATAAATTATTATTGCTGCTAAGGATATTAACTTGCATATTTACTGCTTTACCTCAGTTTTACAATCCCAAACAGGGCAGGCATCAGCTCCAGGTTATTCCTTGACTGCTCTGAGGCATGAGTCATGGAAATTAAGAATGTACATACTCCTGATTGACTTGAAAGCTCACTGTTTTCGATGCATCAAGATTAGCTGGTTCTGGTTACAGCTAGCATTTCCATCATGGTGAGGTGGGGGTGGTGGAAGTTCCTCATTGTGTTCCCAATGACCTATTCCAAAGACACCTGATCCAGCCGTGTTTGCTTGAGCTGCTGATGGCAGGCTCATGCTATAGGTTTGGGTGTGTGCTCAGGGTCTGTCTTTCAGTGCACCTGTCCAAGCGATCACACACTTAGCGTATACTTTGAATTCAGAGAAGTGTCCAGTAGTACCATTGCAAACAGTGCTAATGTCTTCACAGCCTCATGGTATGCTCATAGGATGAGAGTTATGATTGAAAATTATTGAAAGATTGAGGGAGTCTTGCTGCTCTGTTGTCCTTCTGAGTGGTTACTCTGGCCATGCAGACTCCATCTCGGCAATGGCCAAGCTCACCTGGGTTTTCCCATTCTGTAGCCTCTTCTAGTTGGGCTCTAGAGATAACAAAATTGTCAGTCACAGGAAGATAGAGAGGAGCTAATCAAACAACATATAATCTGTGGCAGGAGGTGGCAGAGACTACCAGGGTGGGTTTCACACCACAGTGCAATTAGGGTTCCTGCGTTTCCCACCAGGATTTCCCAGGTAGAAACATAGGCATCTGTGCCGCACGGCACTTGTTGCATGTGCCTAGGAGATGTTGGTTTTACATGCTGAATAACCAGCATATGTTCATCAGGTCTGTTGTGTTGTGATCATGCTGGACAAGTTGCAAGCATGCAGACTAACTGTAGGAAACATTTTGCAGGGAGATTAACCCACTGAGTATGCACAAAATCTACTGCACTTCAGTTGTGTTGGTAAGGCTCTCTGTGCCACCTGGGTGTGAGTGTGGGATGCACAGATCTAGCTGGGCACAGGTTGAACAGTCAATCCGTGGACATGCAGCACATCAAAAAAATCATTTGGACTGGTCAGATCTATTGTCTGAAATAGGTGGCTGGACTCCAGATCATGATCCAGGTCCTTGTTTTCACTACAGGCAGAAGCTCTGGCTAGAAAAACATGATTTGGCCAGGGAAATCTGGATCTCATCTGTCTATGAATATTTTCTCTTCTGATAATGAAAGATGATGCTTTTTGCCCTGCTGTAACAGCCTCCCCCAAGCTTTTGGGAAGTAGTCAGAAGGCTTTCTCAAACAGCAGGTTTCTGGAAGTCTTGCGCACTAGGCATGGCTGACAGGCACACGTGGCTGCTGGCAGACTTGGGAGTTTTGTGCTGAACAATGAATGAGGTCTCTCTAAACCATTAATATCAGCCTCTCTCAAAACTTCTTTACTCCTGTCCTGCAGTGAGTGCTGCTGTCTCTTTATCCTCCTGTTTGCCCTGCCTTGTGTACCTGCCACAACCTAGAACAAGTGTTTGCTTCTCCTTCTCTGTGACCCATTCCCCTGCCTGTTCCCAAACCTCCTCAGTACTGGCAGTATCCCTCTAGACAAAAGTCAGGCCCTGGCAAGTCTGAATCTGAGTGGGACACGTTACTCAGGCTGCTGGACACAGCCCTCTGTTCTCCCCAGGCATCCAGCTTAGCACAGCCTAGTTTTACTACGGCAAATGTCTGAACCCTGGCTTGGAAAGCAGAGGTAGAGGCGAAAAATAATTTTTTTTCCTCTTCCAGTGGTTCTGTGCCATCATTGCTTTGCATATTTTTTGTCTCCTGCCATCATTCAGCTTACACCAACCTTCTACACAGGAAGTCCAAAAAGCTAAGAAGGAACTGAAGCGGGCATAAAAAGTTTTCTGGGGAGAAGTCAGCATGAATCTTCATGTGAATGTCTCAATATCAGATAGCACAATGCTGTATTTGGCAGCTCTGGGCTCAATCTAGAAAGACATGGTTTCATTCCAGATTTTGAAGCCATGTGAAGGCCTCACCCCCAAACACCAGCAATTAGCACTGCTAACTCACCAACAGGGCTGGGGCTGTGAACAGAGTTGCTGAACCTGACCTTCTCCAGAAACCACAGAGGTCTCCTGCTCTGTCCCAATCTGCCCCTCTCCCAAACTGTGTAACTTCCACATCAGAAATGAAACTGCATTTTTTTTTTTTAACAGCTCTCCCTTGAGTTGTATGCAGGCTGACTGAAGCATAGTTGACTGTAGTGTTGTGTTTGGTGTGTTCTTCCACTTTCAGTACCTCCTGAGATGAAGAAGCATGAACGCCACCCCCAGAAATACCCCCCTTGGCTCCCATGGCTGATCTCACTGCTGCTTCTCTTGGTGTGCATTGCCCTCATTATTGCTCTCCTTGGTGAGTATGTGCAGGCTGGTTACAGGAGAGAGGTCTGGGGGAAGTGCTGGGAGAAAAGCAGAGAAATCAGAGCCCAGACGGCAACATCTTCCAACCAGGAGAGAGCTTTTACTCAGGAACTGTTTTGTGATGAGCAAGGATGCAAGCACCAACATTTGGGCTTGGAAAACATGAATGTTGAATATTTGAAAGGTATGTTTAGGAGAAAATCTTCCCTGATTACTTAAACATTGGGGATTTAAGGGTACCGTTGCGACACAATACAAACTTCTCTTGCAGGTCAGCAAAACCAGATGTTTTGGCCAACTGGTATGCAGGA
Source organism: Fulmarus glacialis (assembly GCF_000690835.1). Classification (NCBI taxonomy): domain Eukaryota; kingdom Metazoa; phylum Chordata; class Aves; order Procellariiformes; family Procellariidae; genus Fulmarus; species Fulmarus glacialis. The sequence continues at coordinate 1,005 of NW_009226697.1, read as the reverse complement.
TTAGGACTACCACAGCGTTATGCCAGATGGTTCAGTTGTACACATCCTCTTTCTTAGAATGACAGAAAGAGTTAGGTGGGAAGGGACTTCTGGAGGTCTCTAGTCTAATGCCCTACTTGAAGCATGGCCATCTTCAGAATTTCAGGGTTGCTTGCGCTTTCTGTAAGGTCTCAGGCTTTTCTGCCCTGACTTTGTACATGTCTGCATACATCCCCCAAATCTTCCACTGTTTAGCCTGAGGCTTTTTCAGCGTTCCCAGATTGTACATCCCCATCTTGCACAGCCTCTTTGGAACCGTGGAACAATTCTCTACCTGCATACCACACAAAAAGAACTTAATTACATTCAGGAGAGGGGAGAAAGCCTGGAGATGGCACCAAAAGTGTATATACAGGTAGCTGGACCTGCACTTGAGCTCTCTAAGGTGCTTGGACACACTCCGTGTCCTAATGGAAAAAACAGCTTTTCACAGCTAGTCCTGGCATCTCCAGGATTAACTGCACAGTGCAAATTCTCTCACCTTCTTAGTGTTAACTGCATTCTACTACAATAATTCATTAAAAGTGACTCTTGCACACGCAGTTTGTGGAGATTGTGATCACTGTTTCATTCTAATTTTCTGCTAAGGATCATTCATGGCATGTTTGCACAAATTGTCAGTAAAGATGATGGATTCGGGAAGAAGGCATTTGTCAGGCTAAATTGCTGCCCTTCCTTTTGCTGTCATTCGTTCCCAAGTCCCAGAAGTTTTTATTACTTTGTTCCCAAATGTATAACTTTTCACAATGTTCTGATAAGTGGTTGGGGAGGTTTAGGGTAGCTGTTAGAGTCTAATACTGTCTGGCCAGGTTCTTTTAGATATTCCATACATGGAATGCAAATTTACTTATCCGAGTTAATTGATGTTACATAGGAATTTGATTCAGCCGAGTAATACAGCAATGCATTTAAATAAAAACACAAATTGCACTTAGCAGAGGTTAGCAATGGCAATGCACAGCTGAA
>NW_009226696.1:0-3006 GCF_000690835.1 Fulmarus glacialis | reverse complement strand
AGCGACGCGGTGACCAGGGGGGAGCGACGGGAAAAAACAGCAGGAGAGGAATTTACTCTGACTTTGGCAACACAACCCAAATCTCAGCAGCCTGGGTTTTCTCCCGGGTGCCAGGGGAGAAGGTGTGGTGGGAAGGAAGGAGATTTTAGCTGGATGGTGGGTGATCTGCAATCTTTTACCTCGGGAGGAATGAAGTCTCAGTCCAGCTCAAGACTTAGCACACGCTTGCCTTCCGCAGGGATTCAGGGGAAGTTAAGTACGTGCTGAAGTGTTCCGCTCCAAGGGGAGAGCCAGGGAGGCATCTCCAGGTCGGTAGACGTTATGCACTTTGCTGGCCATGGATCCACAGCTTAAAGCGTGTCACATCTATTGAGGGTTTTCTCTTTCAGTTCCACGCTTTAATAAGGCTATGTTAGCATTTCTTACCTTAACAAGCTGAAGTCACAGAGGAGATGCTAAGAGATGCTTTTAACATATCTAAAGAGACCAGAAGATGCCTTGCCGCATCTGACACGATGGTAACACGAGTTCCTCCCTCTCCCATTTCTACATCGAATCCGACAGCTGCTTACAAGTTTGTGGAGGATAACCCACAGGGCATGGCATCACACAAGCCTGCAAAAATAGGGACTTTCTCTTAGGAAGTTGCTTTGGGGTGTTGGGAGAAGCAAGAGATTTTGTTTATTTTGACCACGTAAATACATAGACCCGTGGGATGAGTTTCCGACTTCACTGAACTCGGCTACAGCGGACCGACGCTGACGCCTCCTCAGCGAGTAATTTCCTTCCTTCTTTAATAAAGGGAAAACATCCCAGGTACCCAACACATGGACCTTAGTTACTGCTAAGTTACAACGAAGAACATCGTCTGTAAAAGCATGTATATTAATTAAACTGCTGTTGATTAGAACTCATCAGTGACCCACAGTACATGGAGAGGAACTGAAACGAACGGGCAGGAGCATCGCTCGGGAGAAGAGCGCAGAACGGCGCCGTGGCTGGCAGTCGGTGCTGCTTCACCCCGAGCAGAGTCATTTCTGACAGGCCAAGCGCAGGTTTTTTGCGAGACCCTTCCAAAAGGGCCGCTCGGGAGCGGCCGGGCCCCCCGGCCCCGCTAGGCACGGGGAGCCAGGGAGGGCCGGGGTCTTGCCAAGCGCCTGCAACCCTCCTACACAAACAGACCCTGCAGCTGTCGCGGGGCGAAATAAATGACTTCCGGAGGGGACGGGGGATAAATGAATTCATTCATGCAAAAGTGAAGGGGACATTGTTTTCCTCCTCCTCAAAAAAAAAAAATCCCCAACAACCTATATATTAAGGTATCAATGAACAACAAATTCATTCTGTTATGACACAGGAAATCTAAAACAGAATAGGCTGCAAAACAAACTCGATTTATCTTCGCCACACATGCAAAAGAGAAAATTTCTCTTGTTAGCTGTTCCGATTAGAGCGTTCTTTGACTGGCAGTTTTGGCTCACATGCCTCTTGACTAGCACTTAGAATTCAAGCCACACATGGAGAATTTTTTGCCCGTGCTTTAGCGGTTGGTGCTAACTTCTTAGATTAAGATTGTTTCCTTAGGTTTATCCTCTTCAGTGACAATGTGTGTACAATACGCCTTTAGAGCATATTTAAAATCAGGCTGCAGATGCACATAATCTCTGTCTTCCTGCATTACAAACAAGAGACACGGAGGTTTGGGGCTTTTTAAAAGGGAGAGGAATCACTCATTCAAAGAGAAACCAAGCCTTTCTTTTTCACTTTGGCAACATTCATTTTTATATTAAAAAATGGAAAAAAAAAGGCAAAACTGAAACCGGCAACGCAGACCCAAACCAGAGCAGGTACCACCTCCACCAGCCCCTCGCCCTTCCCTCCCGCGTGCGGGGGGACTGGAAGCCTCCGGCACTCCTCCGCTCCATCCTCTCCCCACCTCCCGCCAGCAGCCCTGATCCCACCGGGGGATCCCCGCCAGCTCCATGACACATCTGGGCACGCGTTTGGCCTGGGCGGACGCGGCATCCCCGGACCCGACCCCGGCAAGGACAGAGGGGCGGTGGGTGCTTCTGGTGCAGCATCGTCCGCTCCCGCACCCCTGGAACAAACGGGGCCCCAGGGAACAAGCGGGGCCCGTCCTGTCCCAGCAGCGGGAGGGGCACAGCCACGGGAACCAGGCGAGACCTTCGCCCCGCTCCTGCTGCCAGACAGCCCCTTGGCTCTTGGTACCTGCGGGGTCATAGTCCAGCACGGCAGCTCTCCGTCCCACCCGGCTGCCCTGCAGGGCTGTTCCCTCCTGCCCTCCCACGCGCCCCCTCAGCACCGCAACGTGTCTGCTTTTCTGAACCCACCCTGATTTTCTGTTCAACGCTATAAACCCAAAGCGTGGCCGAGAAACAAAGCCCATATTGCTCTTATTTCTAAAACGTTTATGCTTAGCTATTTTCCCCAAGTAACATTAAAAAAAATTTTTTTAAATGAGTGTAACGGGTCAATCCTGCTACAGAAATGGAATTTATACACTTGTACGCAGCTGCAAGAAGCGCTCGGCTTGCTGGGGAATAATCCAAAAGGTTTTAATTAGGGAAAGCAACAATAAATGAAAGAACACAAGCTTGGATGAGAGCACTTGAAAGTAAAAATAACTCGGAAAGATGAGATACGTTTGTGCTTGGAGGGGAGATCTCCCTCCAGAAGGGCAGACATGAGCATTTTTTGCCCTGCCCAGCAACCCCGAAAGGAGGCACAAAGCATTCCCCGGCGCCAGCGTGCCTCCCAAATCAAACGGGCTCTTTAGGAGAAGCAGCACAGGCGATGCCCGGCCCATTAATGCGGAGCACATCTCTGCACCCATGTGCAGCCAAGCCAGGAGCCCACCCCTTCCGTCAGCTGGTGACTTCCTAAGCGTCCCGGACAGCTGCGCGTCTGTCCGCGCCGCCCCGAGACGCCTCGTCCTGCCCGGATTTCTGGGGACCGCCGGCTCCAGAAGGGGTCCCCGACAAAGGC
>NW_009226695.1:1211-6171 GCF_000690835.1 Fulmarus glacialis | reverse complement strand
AATATACACATTAGAGAGGATGATACCCTGCAAAAAGGGTAACGCACAGCACGCTGGAGGGGTGTTGCGAATTAAGTCACCCGCTGCTGCCTGCATTGCCCGAGCAGAGCGCTGCCCGCGCTGCCTGCCGGCACACGCAAGCGCGAGGGGAACGAGCTGATCTTGTTTGCCATCAAATTGCGCTCCTCCCTCCCCGCCGATGTGCAGAACCTCACTGCCGCCTTGGTTTTGCAACACATCCCCAACGGGACGGACCTGCTTGAGCATTTTTGGCTTGGGCATGTCTCAGGTGTCCCGGGCAGCACAGGACAGGCAGGTTGAGGGCAGGAGGGCCTGCCTGCTGATCCAGGAGGCTTCACCCATAGCAGACATGGGGTACAACCCTCCATTTGAGGGTCCTGGAGACTTTTCTAGGTGTTAGCTGGAAGGTGGGCATTCGCCTTTTTGTGCAACTAGGGAAACTGAGGCACAGATTGGGGTAATCACAGCATTGCCCCACGAGCTCCCTGGTCCAACCTCCCGCTCCCAGCAGCAATGGGCACAGATCTCCTTGCTCAGGATGGTCTTAAAACCCCACAAGGCTGGATCTGACCTCCACATCAGCATCTCCTGAGCATCCGTGGACATCTCCTGGCCACGCTTCTGTGCCAGAATGGGCACCCAAATACCACCCTCCCTTCCTGCATGGAAACCCCAAACATGGTGCTGCAAGCCACCACGTCGAAAGAGAAGGTGCAGCAACCATGCCCGGTTTTGCCCAAACCAAGACAGTTGATGGCCAGGACCCCCCAGGATTGTATTTTCCTTGTTATAGTTTCACCCCAGTGTTTGTACAAAACGTCTGGGCACCAGCTCTGCTCTGAGATTTGTTTAGAAGATGCTGCCAAGGGTAATGCTGCTTCCAGCACCCTTGCATGAGGACCATGTCTCTGCAAAAATTCAGTCCATCCTGGGAAGCCATTCCTGTCCCCCTCCTTATCCTGGGCACCGAGCTGGCCCCAGACCCCTAATTCTTGCTCCTATAGGGGTAATGTTGCCCATAACCCAAAGCAAACCCTATAGCAAGCCCCAAGTGGGTTTGCTGGAGCTTCGAGCCCTTCTCTGCTTGCAGAAAAGGGGATGCGAGGGGTTTTCTGATGGATTAGGTGGGGAGAAAAAGATGGGAATCATCGCCATTTGAGGATGGAGGATGTGAAATAGTCCCTCTGCAGGGATGCTCCCGGTAAAACCTCCAGCAAGTCGTGGTTCAGTCATCTCCCAGCAAGCAGCACAGAATAACCTGTTATCCATAAACCAAGGAGTATTGTTATCAGCTATATCTCTAAAATCCTCCTATAGAATGTTACCATCACATTTGGTTTAGCTGAGTAGAAACCTCAAGCACTGGCGGGGTTTTTTGCCCACCTGTAAGTGGCGGAAGAGAAAACTTGTGTCTAAATTTCATCTTTTTTCTGTAATTCTTCTCTTTTCCACAAAAAAAAGCAGTTGCTTTCATATAAGAGAGACAAATTCTTGGAATTAAAAAAAAAACCACTTGGGACGCAGCTTCCCCTTTTGCCCTCTTCAAGGGCACGGCATGATCTGAGAAGCAGAACCGAAAGGGAGAAGCGAGGACATGTGAGTTGCTCCACGCAGAAAACTTCATGGACGATGCCGGACATGAAACAGATGGTTTTTCCCTGAAATAAATGTCCGGTTTGGTCGCCTTTTCAATGGAAGGAACAGGAAACTGTGGCTTAAATATTTGCTGCAGTGGCTGGATGTGATGGCCCCGCCAGCAGGCAAAGGAGAACCAGCCCAAGAGTTGAGCGGGTCCCTGTGTGCTCCTGGGAAGCAAATGGGCCATGCTCTGAGTTTTAATTCTTGGAAGGTTTTTGTCCCTATGGGAGCTGCCTCATGCCGGGGTGTTATTTTGGCTGCTCAAGAGTCCCCAATGTCCCCACCGCATCCTTAGCCGCACATGATGGCAAGTTGGGACACTTGTGTTTGGCCCTGGTTTATGGTGATGGACCATGATCATGGAGCCCCTCGGGTTGACTCATACCTGAGATGCTGGTTTTCAACCTTAAAATAGCTATTTTCACCCTACGAATGTGCATGTGGTCCTCCTGGGATGGTAGTACCCCAAAAGCAGGCATCTCCGACAACGTTTCCACCCTTCGTCCCTGGTTGTAACTGGGGGGCAAGTTTCCCAGAGAAAACTCTCCAGCTGGAGAACTGCCTCTGGTCCAACAGCCAAAGCAAACAAGCTATCAAGGAAACAGCAACAAGTCGAGGGAAGTTTTTTTAAATCTTTACTGGATGGAAAATACCAAAGGTACCTGCAGGTCTCGTGTGCTTTAACCTCCTTGTTCCTCCCTGCAGATGTGGTCTGGAAAGTGGAGGAGCCTGGAGGTGTTGAGCCAAAGGGACGTGGCGTGCTCCTCCATCACCCCCTGGGCAGCTGGCAGCGTGGCCATACCCTGCAGGTCCCCATGGGGATCTGAGCCTGCTTTTGGACACCCTTTTATTATTACCTGATTTCTGGACCCATCTCTAAGGCTGCTGGCAGAGCCCAGTTCTGCCAGCACCTCCCAGAATGGTGGAGCTCCATGTTGGGTTGCACCTCTGCTCCATACCATGGTCTCCCATCATGGGGGATGGGGACGATGGGTGTTTATGAAGAGGTGTGTTGGTGAGAAGACCAAGATGGCCATCGCTGTGCTGAGCCTCAGGAGCTCGGTGACTCTCCCGAGATGGGAAGAGCCACAGAGGGGTGAAAACCCAAAAGGGCTACAGGATCTGCTGGCATGGGATGGAGGGGAAGGAGCCGAAGGAGGGATTGTGACCAACCTGGAGGCATTTGACTTCCACTTAACCATGCAAAGTTCAGAGATGTCCCCATCCCAGATCCCAGCTCTGTCCTTGAAGAGAGAAAGTGCAATTATTTGTGAGGATGAGGCAGTTAGAGCCAATGACCTCCCTCTTTGCAGAGCCTCCTAGCAGTGGGGGTGGAGAAGACCTCTCAAAGGTGGCTACAAAGTGTGAAGGCTCACCTCGGAGACCACCACGAGACCCCCTCATGCCCTAAGCCCTGGGATTTCCTGCCTACAAAGACCCACAGATGTGGGTCCCAAAATCTCCCTTCCCAACCTGCTTCACCAGGAGACGGACGAGGTCTCCTGCGCCCAGGCCACCTCCCAAACACCCACCGCTTTCCTTCTGCTGAAGTCGTGGATGAAACTGCAGCCTAAGACACCACCATGCCTGGATTCCCGTGCTCCACACAGCTCCTTGAGGATTCCCCAGCAAAGAAAAGCAATGAGCGGAAGCGACCCTGAGTCCCTGAGGCACGTCAGGGTGTGCCGGTGAGAGGAAAGGAAGCCTGTGAAGATCAAGGCATTAATCATCTACGTGCTGGGGGGAGGAGAAGCTCAGCAACGCCTTCCTCCCCTGCTGACGTCCACAGGGCTCTAGGAAAGCAGGTCGGAGAGGAAAACGAGCTGAAATACACTTCTTCAGAAATGCTGAGGCATAGGAATGGTGGGTCAGCTCCTGCCTGGAGCAAAGCCAAGGCTTTTTTGTTTGAATTCCCATCAAAGCCAAGGTTTCCCGGTGCTCCCGCGGAGCCCTGGCAGAACAGGTACGTTGGGCTCGGAGGCTGCTGCTGGGACCTCAATGACATCCGGAAGGAAATTTGGGCTGGATGGCCAGAAACATGGGCCTGGGACCCATCATGGCAATGGAGGTTGAAGGTTAGACCAGTTTCTCCAACGCAGAGTTCCAGCAGCGAGAAGATTTGTCTTCTTCTGTTGGGACTTTCACCCCAGGTATCTGCACCAGTTTGACTGCGGTGAACGTTGATTGCAGCAAAAGGACGGAAAGGACCATCAGAATGGACCTCAAGAGATGAGACTTTCTCCACCAAACACCTCCTCTGCCAAAGATTTGGGGACTCAAAGGCAGGTGCTGGGGTAGGAGATGTCTGCGGGTGAGCCCGGAGTAACCATTTCCTCTGACCTGGTTAAAAAAGAGAAAGTTGCCATCAAATGTCACCTCCGCATGAGCAAGCTCTACTAGGTCCACCACCCTGGCAGGCTGGTGTTGTCAGGAGGACACAAGAAATTAACTTCATTTCCATTATAAATAGCTTTTAGAACTAATGAAATTTTTCATGCAAGACATCTCTGGTCCGGTGAGCTGTGGTGGAGCCCGAGGCAGAAGGGACCCAGACCTGGTACGTCTGGGTTGGGGGAGAACCTGAAAGCCCTGTAGGACTCTGCCCATGGGGACGTCCAGTGTCTGGTGGTGGGGACATCCCTGCCCTGAGGCTTTTGCAAAGCTTCAGCATTTGAAAAATGCTGCTTTTCGCCTCCAACAAGAGTTTTGCGTCAATTTGAGGAGCATGGTCCCAGCTCCCGGCTGCCTCCCTGGCCTCGACCACGGATGCTCCCTTCTCCACCTACACCATCCTGACATCCCGCTGCAACCCTCCGGCAGCTGGAAACCTGGAGACCGGTGGGAAGGTGCAATTACCCTGGGCAGCAGCGGCAAAGGTCACCTGCAATCAGCCGCTAACGCGATTACTGACAACATCCAGCCGGAGGAACAGAAACCAGGCGGCCAAAGACTCTCCTGAGGCCAAATCCAGCCACCGTGCCAGGCCTTTTTGCCAGGGATTAATTCAATCGGTGAGACTCCAAGAGGAACCCAGGCAATTCCCTTTCCCCGCTTTTTTTTCCCAAAGAGCTTCGTCTGCCTTTTGCATGGATAAAAAGAGGCGTAAAAACGATGCTTTGCTTGAAATCTCTTTTCTAGCCTTGCCACTGCCTCCGAATTTGGCTCTCCCATCCCTGCTCAACCCCCAAAATGCTGGTTTTTTGGGGGTTCCCATTTATTCCAGGTGCTGTAGGGCTGGGCTTGAGGCTACAGGTCCTGCTGCGGGGCTCAGTGGAGGCGGTTGGGACTGGCAGGCAGCCGG
>NW_009226695.1:346-1138 GCF_000690835.1 Fulmarus glacialis | reverse complement strand
GTCTAGGAGGATTTCCCCTGGGGGCCTGGAAAGGACCCCCGCCGTGCCAGGAGGGAGGAGGACACCAGCTCCTTTTCACCAGCTCGGAGCTTGCCCCAAAGACGGAGGCAGTGCTGGAGGTGGGATAAGCGCTTGCGCCGGCGGCTCATCGGAGGATTGAGTTGTGTCCGTTCTCAGCTGCATTCCCCAGATGCTTGCGGAAAACCCTGGGCTCCCCATCGCAGGCTGCTGGGCTTGTTTGCACAAGGCGTGTTTTCTACTCTACTCTGGGGAAAGACACTTTTTCCCCCAGTTTCCGTCTCCTCATGGAGGCTGAGGGAGCGGGGAATTTCACAAGGGCACCGAGCCATCGCCAACCCAACCCCACAAGCCCGGGCAGCCCCGGGATGAGGGTGACGGCTCCAGCCTGGCTGTGGTTGCAAATATTCACAGTTGCTCCTGCCAGAGCCCATCTCCCCCGTGGCCCCGCTGCCTGGCTTGGCCGGGGGCTTGCGCCAGGATCGATGAAAGCCCGCGTTGTCCGCCGTAGTGCAGGCGCCGGTGGGATCCAGACGGGCTGCAGCACCTCATTCTACCTCCCCATCCCGCACCGTGCAGCCGGGCCCCTGCCCAAAACTGCTCTCCTCATATGTGGGTGCCAGCTCCAGGGGTGCATCGCTCAACGAGGCGGCACCCGGGAGCCCCCCGCACGGTGCTCCATCATCCGGGCGATGCCGGTTGGCACCTCCTTGCCCTCCACCTCTACCAAGACCTACCACAAGCCCCTAAAAAAGACGGAGGGGAATATTTTTA
>NW_009226695.1:0-240 GCF_000690835.1 Fulmarus glacialis | reverse complement strand
TTGGAGGCCGAACTGGGCTTCCAGGGAAAAGAAGGGCCAAGCCCATCATCCTGCATAATCCTGGCATCCCTGGGCTGTTTATGCATCGGCCCTTTCATACCCAACGCATCCCCGCGGGGTTCCTTTCCTCATTGCTTTTTAATAGCCCTGCTCAGGAAGCGCGGAGGCTTGACCGCCTGGTTAATGAGTACCGAAGCCACCGACCCCTTCAGTTGAGACCCGGGGCCACGGGGAGGCCCT
>NW_009226694.1:33209-40479 GCF_000690835.1 Fulmarus glacialis | reverse complement strand
CCCCCCCGATTTCTCTACTGATTCTATTGCTTTCCATTTAGGTAATGGAAATGTAGACAGGTATAGTTTTCTTTTTAGTTATATTGTTGTCCCTTTTTGAATATCCTTTGCAATTTGTACTCCAGAATCTAAGCTTTCATTAAAAAGCAATATTTGTAGCACAGATGGTAATGAAGATAACCATGAAAGCATCAACTGAGTATAAACCAGGACAGTGATGACTTTCGTATATTGCCAACAGCTTGAAACAATGGCTCCGAAAAAACCTAGTCCAGTGGGTGATCTGGCCCATTTGTCTCAATGCCTGGTTAACTCCTGCTATGTCTGAACTGAGGGACCTAAGGACACCTCCAAGCAAACAGGTCTGGATGGACATGCCAAATATGTTTTCAACCCATTGTAAGGCGAACCCAAGTCTTTCCCCTCTTCCCTTCCCCATGCTCTGCTCTCTACAAACAGTGACCCAAGTGTACAAGTCAGATGAGATCAGTGGTGTGTTCCAAGAAGGTCCGTGATCTCGACAATCCAGTGACAAGGTTGCAGGGAATGCACCTGTAGGACTTCTTAAAGCCAGACTCTTAATCCGGAGTCTGATGCCCCTTATTCTCAAGTGCAAGGGAGTTTTAACTCTGAATTTCAATAAGACAAGTTTTCTCTGTCAATAACAACTTTGCCCTACACAGGACAATATTTTTAGTATAATTTTGATTGTGGTTTTAAACGGACACATCTAGCTCATTTACACATGGAAAGGGATTTAGTAAGAGATAGGCAATGTTACAGGCATAATAACACTGAAATCCACCACCACTACCCCAGTACTTGTTTTTGTAGAAGAATGTCTTCTTTTGTGTTGTATACATTATTTCACGAACTAGAGAATCTCTGGAGCAATCCCCTGCCTCCTACTCCTGCTCTCCTTAAGCCCTGTGATGCTCAGGAAAAGAATTACAGGGATAAGCCAAGCAAAAACTTAAACCAGGGAGAGCTGTTGCAGAAAGAATTTAAGGGGCAAAGAAGAGAGTTCATTTCTAAGCAGATTTTTTGGGGGGGGTTGGTCTCAGTTCTATTTTTTTTCTTGCAGATTATATAGAGAATATCCTGTCCCTGAAGTAACTGGCTGTGTGGTTCATTCTCTGCAGCCCAGAATATTCAGACAAAACCAAAACCAAACCTCTAATCTCTCTGTCTTTTATTATTTTTCATCCCATTATCTGCCTCCTAACATTATCCCCACTAAGAAATCTAAAATAACAAATCAGGAAAGAAAAACACCAGTCAGAGAACAAAACAAAGCAAAACTTTCATAATAAAACACAGTGGAGCTGATCTTCCTGCTTCTATGCTTGTCTTTTTCTCTTATTTTTTTAGCTGCCTTGTCTGGATTGTAAATGCACCAGAACTTTTATTCTGATTGCACAGAGCCCAGAACAATGTCTTTAGTTTGATTCCTTAGGACTTTGATAGTTAGTGTCATAAAATAGAAACATCTAAAATTCCTTCACTGCTAATCCTCTGATAAAGAATATTCAATTGGTTTGATAATCCCAACAATTTATCCTTTTGCCCATTTATTTTTATGGGGGGAAAAAAAAAATTAAAATTCCAGCTCCACATTTACAAATACAGCAGGAGAATGCTTGTAACAAAAACCCAAACATTTCCTCCAAAACCTGGATTTAGCCCAGAAGCCAATTTTCCAGCTTCTCCTTAACATCTTTACAGTGCAATGATGTGCATCAGTACAAATATCTAACATCAGACACACTGGGAATGACATAAAATAAACTTATTTTCACAAAAAGATGATAGCATGTGGAAAACTGCACTGATTTTATTGTTTATGTATTAACTTCCGCATATATGTGTACACGTACATCTGTATATATGTGTATGTATATATACATAGACACAGAAAAACGTATGTAAAAGTGCTGCAGTTCAGACATACCTACATATTTATAAATATATGTGTATATATGCTGTACATAAATACACTGCACTGTTTTATATTTGACTTTATAAACTTACTGCTTAAACTTGCTATAAAATCGGACTTCATTTTGCAAAGGAAGTCACAACTCTTGTTGAAAAAGGTAATTGTGCATTTTGAGGCTCTCATAACTAGAAGTGAGCTACAGTGTTCAGGTTGCAAATATGTCCACTAGCTAAGAAAAATAACAACAACACAACACTCTGTAATAAAAGACTATTTCAACCAGCAGCTATGTAGGAATGAATTGTGAACATCTCCACATCTGTTTAATTTTAGAACAAAATAAGAAAATAAATAAACAAACAAATATGGTAGTGATATGTTAAATGATAGTAAAATGTTAAAAAGGATTGGTGTCCACCTTTTTTTTGTTTTTCCTATGGTGACTTGTTTCCCAGTGTAGTAGTGACCTGCTTGGTGTAGCTACTTGGTGTAACTTCCCACAAAAAGAATGTTTGTCCTTAAGAAAGATAATGAAACTGTTTCTTCCAATAGCAACTTATTTTTATATAGCTTACATGATAAGCCAAATCTGATCTGACAGTGTCCTTGTAAAGCTTCTTCGAAGTACTGAAATACAGATTATAGTTAGAGTCGGGGGGGGTTTTTTTTTTTTTTGGTTTGTTTTTTTTTTTTTTATGAAGAAGGTATTAGATTTTCACTTTTCATCTTTGTTTTAGAATTACTCTCTTGACAAAGTCTGTGTGAACTCTCTTCAGATGCTTCAGTGTATTTGTCAGACCACTGCACAGCAATGCAAAGCATATTAATTCTTGGCACAACTGCTTTGTCTCCAAGGAGCATCAGGACACCTTCTGTCCTGTAATTAAACTGAACCTGCTCTTGGATCTGTTTATCCGAGCTGGTGCCATCTTCTGACTGACAGTCCTGTGGTGATGTATTGGTGCAATGCATCATCTAAGAAAGACGCTGTGATGATGCATTACCAGAAGGATGGGGGAGCAGGTTTGGTTTAATCCTGGCACCAAAGGCAGAGTACAGGGCTTGCCCAGGGCCATGTGGCTGTACTGATCCCACAGGCGTTTTAGTGCTGCTGTCAACAGGGTGCAGAGCAGGGTGAAGAAGTGTGTGGTATAATCACTCACAGTATGAAGGTATGCACCTTTTTACAGGTAAGACAGTGGTTTTTTATGAGCCACCCAAACATGTTGGGCAGTTTAAATTTCTCTAGAAGATCTTTATTGGTATGAGGTTGTGAATAAGCTTTAGTGCAGGTGAAAGGAGAGGAATCACAGACCTTTGTTAGAGATTAATTAATTTTAGGAAAGGATAATTTCCATCCCCTTAAAAAAAGAAACTTTTTCCATATTGGAGGAAAAAAAAAAGCTACAAGTTTTCTTCGAGTTTTGACATTTTGCTTCATAGCTTCCCTTCTCTCTATTTCAATCCATCACTGGATCCCAAGGTTCTCTTGAGATCCAGGGATCCAGTGTCTTTCACTTTTCCTTTTTCTGATACAGAGTGTGAGTGTATTAATTGCCAATCATCCATTCAACACAATACATCATTGAATTAAATTCAGCGTTCAGGAAACCAGATCTATTTGAGGAGCGACTTTTAAGCACACGATTGAGTTTAAGCATGTGCTTAAGTCAATAAACTTTAATGAGGCAATGTTTAATGGCTTTCTTCAATCAGGGCAAAGGTAGTCTATGTTGACAGCTTACAGTTTTGAGCTTAGACACTAACATTATTTTAAGATTGAAATATCCACTTCAAATACAGCAGTATTTAAATAGGCTTTCAGAACCAATGCATCCTATATATGAATTGCAATGTTTTCAATTATGGCACCAAAAAAAATCAAATGTTTAAAAATGCGAAAGTAACTTTCACATTAATGGGCTTTGTGTCTAGTCTCTAGTCTAAACTAAAAAACACATACTTTGGTTTTGGTGAACTGCACTTTATGGTAACAGATTTTAAACCCATTTGCTTACATATTTTTTACCTTCTCTCTCCTTCCCATGCATTGACTACACATTTTTTGGAAGAGTTGAATTTGATTAAGTCCAAGACAACATTTCCATGCTATTCCCCAGTGCTCTCTTTAGATTGGCCTATGATGAAAAGAGGACTTGTATTTATGCAGAATAGGAAAAAAAATCTTATTAACCTCACATGATATATTCAAATGAGAAATTCACAAATTTTCGATTTTATTTTTCTTGTAAGTAAGAAAACTGAGTGCATTATTAAGATCTGCAGGATGAATGAACTCTATGATACTAATATCTATGTTTTTAAGGCCTGTTTTTTTAAATCTCATTTTCTCTGCACGTTTTAATTCACCATTAAAAACATCAACCTATACACAGATAAGAAGTGCTGTTAACTTTTGTGGGATCTCTGTAAGTTACAAAAAGATAGAAACCCTTTTTAAATGTAAAATTTAACCTTGTTTTAGCTTTGTGAATGACACATTGATAATAAAATTCTATGTATTATTTGTTTATTGTTAACATTCATTGTATTGGATTGCATTCCAGCTCCTTCACAGATGTTCACGCTATTTAAACACCCCTTCCCCAAATGTACGTCCTCAAACAGATCTAGTGTGACACAGTGCTTGACTCCTGTCTCCCTCTTCTCAAACATTATGCTGATATTTCAGTGCAGCTTGGGGCTCCTGGAAAGGGCTGCCCTGGGCATCGTGTTCAGAGGTACCACAGTAACTCCTCTTTCCATTTCTTCTCTCTAATGCCTGGCACAGTGTTGTGAGACCGTACAAAGCATATGGCCCTGATGCACCAGACCACTAACTTTCCTCATTTCTTTCCTTTGTTAGATTATATGGGACATGACATCTGGGGACGTGAAAAGCTTTGATGGCTGCTTTATTCTAAAAACACTCAAGATTTTAAAAACCAGAGCCATATTTTGTTTAAACTTGCAAGACAGGCATTATTTTTCTGAAATGTACTGAAATAAAATCTCCAGCTGAGCTGCAATTTTAGTAAGCTATCTGGCCTACTCCTTATACCCCTTATGCAACTAAGCCTAAGCATCTTAATGAACTTTAATGTTAACCTAAATGCTTAAAGAAAACAATGCAGACAGGGAAACCAAAACCAGAATAAAATCTTTCAGAATGAAGTACATTTATTTTGCTTTTTCCTATAAACACTATCTGTATAGTTTACAGGCAAATTATAGGTATATATAGGCTACAAGCAAATAGGGCCTTTCAACATACTATACGTCTGCAAAGGCAATTGCTCACCTAGGGAAAACTCATTACTGGCAAACAATCCCATTTTAAGATCTCCAAGGAGGTAAACTATCCAGAAACAACACCTAGGTAATAGCTACCTATTTATCTGCTATACTGGAAACATGCTTTCTTTTTTTTTTTTTTTTTCCCCAATACACTTTCTAGCTGAGCTTCATAGTTAGGTTAATTAGGAGTTAGACATGCTGCAAATTAAAATCTGACATCTGAAGCTGTTTTGAACTCTCAGATTCCCATGGACCAGGCAAGTTTGTTTATATAGGTTCTCTTTTCATTCCTCAAATGTCCTTTAGAAAAGGTTAAGATTTTCCAGTTGGCAATGCAGCATGTGTTGAACATTTTCACTATTCTATGTTTTAGGATAGAATATTTTGTGTGTGAGGAGTTTGGTAATTTCCTATATTTTAATTCTAATGGCTTCCATTTGCTGGAATTAGTTCTTTCTGATCTGTGACCTTTAACTTTAACTTATTTGCTAATTTTATGGTGTAACCAAATGAGAGTGAGGAAAAATGCTTATCTATCTTGTTTTCTTAATAATTTTCTGAACTAAATAAAGCCAATTTAGAAGACACATGGCACATTATTGCTTTTTTAATGGTCAAGTGTTTTAATAATTTAATCAGTAATAATGGTGCATGCATCTGTGAGTAAAGGACTTTTTTTCCTTTGAGAATCCTCTGGAAAGGGTAGCTATGGCCATGCCTGTCACTATGGAAAATGCAAGATTTACCTACTCGATTCTGTATGTGTTTACCTTATTATTATTATGTTATACAGAAGGAAAGGAAAAAAAAAAAGATTAAAAAAAAAAAAAAGAGGGAGCAAACTTCAAGTGTAATTAAAAACCCAAGAAAAAAAGTGAAACTTCCTTTGCAAGACAAGGAATCTGCAAACAGCTTGTGAATAAGAGAAATTACAGGCTATGGATACAGTTTCCTCAGTCAATTTGCTGTATGATAACATTGAAATCAGTATAAGATTATTTCTAAGCATACAATTTAAGATTATTTATTACCATCATATCCACTGTCATGTGTATATATATTTATGACAAATGTAAAATCTTGATCCCTGTACATGGCACCTGTACTTAACTACTTAAGAAGCAAGCAAAAACAGGAAAAATGAGTACTCATAATACACCATTTTTTTTTTTCTTTTATTTTTTGTGAACACTGAAACATTTTGTATTCATAATAGGCTTCATTCCTGAGTTAAAAGTGCTTTGTAAACGGCTAGTGATCATCAGTATTTTATTTAAACCCACACTATAGCTGTAATTTGACAGGAACCTTTTTTCTTTAAATGTGTATATGTACTTTAAAAAAGAGAGTTGATCCACATGCTGCAGATAACCTTGACATAACTATAAATTGCAGCACAGCTGATACCTAGCCCTGGCAAAGTGTATTCATACAGTTCAGTCTAAATATTACTCCCAAACCAAGGCTTCTCAAAAATATAAATTTACTTCTTCCTTCTTTTCAGGCTCTATCTTTTCCCTTTCCATCTTTAAATGCCTGGGGAGGTTGGGGGCGGGGGGAAGAGAGGGGAGGGGGAGATGAGCTTATCAAGTTTATGAAAGTCTGCTAAATAAACTAAAAAGAATTAAGCAGATGATACACATTTTGGCACACACATACAAATAACACAAAGAGAAGCAGAAAAGTATTAGGAAAGAAGATGAATCTTTATTCAAAGAATTAAAAGAAAGACATTGCAGTCCTTGCCTTAGGAAGTATGCTTAGTTCAGCGTGTCAGTCGTCAGAAGATTCATCTAGTCTTGCTTTGGTGTTTGCAATAGGCTAGGTGGTTACCAAGAATAAGAGCCTGTTTGATTTCTAAAATGTATTTTCCAGGTAGCTCTGTGATCAGAATGGAGCAAGCTTCCTTCAGAACTGCAGAGACAACAGGAAAGCTTATCACTCTGTCTCCTTCTACATGGGGTGCCTCTTGCAAGTAAGATAAAGCTAATCAAAATCTCAAGCAGTTGTGGCAGGAGAGAGTGAATTAAGCAT
>NW_009226694.1:23681-33194 GCF_000690835.1 Fulmarus glacialis | reverse complement strand
GCAGGAATGATTTGATATGTGCCTTTATATTTTAATTGAAATGAAATGCACAGATACTGCCTGCAATAAAGAGAAAGTTCACTGTAATGAACAAGACAAATCTTGTGCGGTCTTAGATTTCTGTCTACAATTGATAAATATTACATAAAGGATTTTTAACTTTTGTTTGTGTCTGTTCTTGCCGTTTAAAATGAAACTATTTCTGTATCAATAAATAAATGTATTCCCCAAGGCATAAGTGATTCTCATTCACCTCCACTACACTGTCTGCTTTCACAATGGATTGGCTGACCATACAATTCTGATTTTCAAATCTGAGTTTCAGGAAGTGATATTGAACTGCTTTGAGTTGTCATAGCAATTGCATTTCTAAAAGAGATAAGTACGTTTCAGATTCCTAAATAGTACTGCATCAGGAGCGTTTTAGAAACTATAATGGAGCTATAGGACTCAGTATTCAGAATTGTTGTATTGGAATGATCACATCATTTATGAAAACACATCCCTAGATGTCCTTGACCATTTATGACAGCAGTAATGAGAGCAAACACAGCCAACCTCAATTTAAACATGAATAAATATGAACCTTTCTGACATCAACTGTCCTTCCTTTGACAGTTTCACTATATACTGACTAAAGAAGACATACCACTATTCCAGACCAGATTTCATCTCAAAAAAACAATCTGGGTCTTTACTGTCAGCCCAGAAGAGCTAAAGATGCTATAAAATAATAAAACACCTTTATTTCTTCCTGCTTTTCAGCAGTTGGAAATAGTGTTGAAGCTGGCTGGTGTGGCAGGGCTTGTGACTACACTGCTGATGAATATTGCAAAAATGGCAATTGTGTTACATACTTACCTACAATAGCCAAATATTTAACACAGACTAAGATGCTGGCACGAATTATGTCTGAATTATCTGTACGTAATCAGCTAAGTTCGTATTTCACATATAGACATCACAGAGGGAGAAGAGCCACCTGGTTCCGGTTCATCTCACCTGTAGTCTGAACCATTCTCTGAAAGGGTTTGCTTTTCTCCATTGACTCCACCGGATCGGTTGGGTGACTAGCCTATTTAAACAGGCACCTATAGCTAGATGGCTTTAATTGTCGTTACTACAAACCCACAGTTTAAGAACTGTTTTTATATACCTATTTTATCTGTGTTTTCTGGGTCATTTGGAGAGCTTGTCTAATTTCACATGGCATATTGCATTGACCCATGTTAATTAGAGGTCAGCCCCCAGGTCTGTTTAAATATTCATTGCAAAAAAATTTTAGGGAGAAATATGCCACTTCAAGTTACCTTCTATTACTTCTTAAGTTCTCCATTTCAGCAATGACTTCAGCATTACCTTAAGAGTGTGATATCTGTGTCAGCATCAAACATGAAAACTGCTGATGAGGAAATGTCTCACTCAAACCTAGCACCCCCTGCTTTGTCGTTGCATGCCGGATTCACAGCCTATGCAATCAGGTCCCTAAAATCTTTAGAGCCTGCTAATGTTAGGTTGATCTTTGGAAGCACAGCCCCTTGGAAAACAGATTTTTAAGCCCGTATTGTCACTTGCTTTCCTCTTTCCTTTTCCCTGACATATGTTTAATATCCCATTGGCACAGAGGAAATCTGTTCCTTCACAAGATCCTAATCTGAGAGAGGGTAAGTCCTAGCCCCAACTCTAACTTTCCTCCAACTGCATATTTAGGTCCTTCTGAAGCACTAGGCTCGAGCGACCATTTCCAGAAGTCTCCTGTCCTCCCTGTGGCCATGTTCATGGGTATTTTTCATGCCTTTTCATGACAGGGAAATCTTTAAATCTTCACTTTTTTCAAAACATAATTTTCCAGTGGAAGTTGCACTGGGTCAAGCTTTGGGTATCAATAACAGATATTAACTTTCCATCCCAGCACTATGTGCTCCAATGTGTAACTTCCACCTCCCACAGGTTCAGCTAGCTGCCCCTCCTCCCCACTACGCCTGTAAGTTCAAGCAAGTTCCAGTTCGAACAGTGGAAACACAAACAGGTGTGTGACACAATGTCTTAGTTCTGCTCTGTAAAGAGCTGTTTTAGATGGTTTGTACTATTAGGTGGTTGTGTGTGTAACACACGCCCAGTTCTCTTGCTTACTAATCCTTTTTTACCCTTCAGTATTAGAAGTTTAGATTTCTGGGTTCTGAAATTAATTTATATCTTTTTCCCAAGATGAAAATTGAACTAATTCCCATATTTTTGAATGGATATTTTCCCTTGTAGGCTCTTGATAATTTCTTAAAGAGTCACTCAACTTTAAAGCTGTTTTTTTTTTTTTTTCTGTGCTTTGCGTTGGGTTTTTTTTGGTCTTTTTTTTTTTTTTTTCTTCTTCTGGCAAGGAAAGCAATACTTGGCAATCAGCTTAGCATATAATACATTTACTGCTGAAATAATTGATGTATATCAACTTTATACATAAACATGACAAAAGCCCCAAAGCCCATCAGCTATACTTTACAGTCAGGAGATTAAAAATAAAAAATATTGTTAAAAAGTTGATTGGCAAAAATGTCCTAGTTATTCAACTAGTTTGCATCAGTGTCTTTTCAATGACAACTAAGCTCTTTAAAAAGTCTTATTGGTTCCAAATTTGGTTTTTGAAGACTTTAAAAATATGTTTACTCATTTGAAACTCATATTGCATGTAATGCAGTAAAACATATAAGCTAAGCAAACAACTTATAAAATCATACATGTATAATAGCGAATCAAAATATCATCTTAACAGATCTGACAAAAAAAAATATTGTTGTCTACTAAATTCATAAAATTAAGCATGTAGAGTGCAGATGACTATATGCATGTGCATGTGTGTGTATATTTAATCCCACTGTGATTTACAAATACTGAGCAGTACCATACAATTTATCCTACCAGAATTATTGAACAAACACATGAAGTAGCATCCTAATCAGTATAAATAGGCATAGTACAATCTATTTCTTAGTTATAGAATTAACATCAATATGGTAACATCTATAGAAACTAAAACCATAGTGCTCTACAGACCTGTACTTACTTACACATAGCTGGTAAATTGCATCCTTTTCCTTGTGCTTGAACTAATAGCACAAGCAATTTCAGATTTCAGAAAGATTCAGAAAGACAGATTTCAGAAACCTATCACCTTTATGATATACAATATTTAAAATGCCTTCTCCTCTGAATCTGAAGAAGCCATTTTTCTTATGTGTATCTAGAGGTCAAGTAAAAGTGATTATAAAAGTTGACAAGTTACAGGAGTTCTTAGAAATGCACACACACTCTAGGAGTGGTACACTAGAGGTAAGATAGTTGAGCAGGGACTAGAACTATCTGGAATATAGATTAAATCATTCTTTCCTTAGGAATTGAACTATAAATAGAACTAATTTCTCCCTGTGGAACCGAACCAATGCTTGGCCAATTTCTGAAGACAATAGAATCACAGCAAACCAACACATTTATCAACAAATTTAAATTTGGATTCCTGAATATTCAAAATAATACATCCAAACAATTAAAAAGAATCACAGAATCATAGAATATCTCAAGTTGGAAGGGACCCATAAGGATCATTGAGTCCAAATCCCTGCTCCTCACAGGACTACCTAAAACTAAATCATATGACTAAAAGCATCGTCCAGACACTCCTTGAACTCTGACAGGCTTGGTGCCATGACCACTTCCCTGGGAAGCCTGTTCCAGTCACCAACCACCCTCTCAGTGAAGAACCTTTTCCTAGTGTCCAACGTGAACTTCCCCTGATGCAGCTTCTTTCCATTTCCTCGTGTCCTATCACTGGTCACCAGAGAGAGGAGATCAGCACCTCCCCCTCCACTGCGCCCCTTGAGGAAGTTGTCGACTATGATGAGGTCACCCCTCAGCCTTCTCTTCTCCAAGCTGAACAAACCAAGTGACCTCAGCTGTCCTCTTGACCTTGAGACCTCCCATCATCTTGGTCACCCTCCTCTGGACACACTCTAACTAAGCTGAACAAACCAAGTGACCTCAGCTGTCCTCTTGACCTTGAGACCTCCCATCATCTTGGTCACCCTCCTCTGGACACACTCTAACTTAGTTTGATGTCCTTCTTATATTAAGGTGCTCAAAACTGCACACAGCACTCGGGGTGGGGCCACACCAGTGCAGTGTAGAGTGGGACAATCACCTCCCTCAACCAGCTACGCTGTGCTTGATGCACCCCAGGATATGTTTGGCCCTTTTGGCTGCCAGGGCACACTGTTGACTCACATTCAGCTTGCCATCAACCCAAACCCCCAGATCTATTTCCACAGGGCTGCTCTCCAGCCTCTTATCCCCCAATTTGTATGTATAATCAGGATTATCCCATCCCAGGTGCAGAATCTGGCACTTGCTCTTGTTAAAAGAATCAAAATTTTGGAATGATCACCTCTAAGTTACATGAGTAGCTCAGAGTAGATGGTGGATTTATCTTGATTATGCTCTGAGGCAAGAAATTCCTAAGCAGAAAGAAAGTCATCTCAGAAGAAATATTCCCAGCTCCGTAATCAGTAGTATAGCAACCTTATAAACTCAGCAGCTTGATGAGCTAATCAAATAGACTAGCAATATGATTAGTTTGTTGTTGTATGATGGACAGTAAGAAGAAGATTTGATTGGAGCTGTGACTTGAACCATGATTTCTCTGTTCACTGTTCACCCTTAGGTTTGCTCACTCTTTTGTTCCAGGATACTTGAATCATTAAGTAATAATAAATACTCTGAGTCCATTTCAGCAGACTCATTTTAGGCAACCACTGTAGCATGAATTGAAAGGTACCTTCAGAGTGTCTATTTCTTAAGAAAGGTTCTAAAAAAAGTCTAAACATGGAGTTCATGTATAGGTCTTTGAATTACAGAAGTCTAGAACTGGTTGTGATGAAACCTTTTAGCTTCTGTTCAGATACTCAGGGAATATCAGAAATTACTTTAAGTTTGTGTCAAATGATACTACAATTTGGGATGGCAGCAGAAAAAGAAATACCAGGAATAAAAGGGATTTTTTACAATTGAAATTAACTTTTCACTTTACCAGTACTTAAACTTTGTTCTGCTCTTTATGAGAATAATCAGAAAACAAGAGGAAATGTTATTATTACAAGACCTGTGATCCTGTAGATTTTCATAGCTTGTAGTCATCACACATTCACTGCAGACACCAAATCCTCTTATTCAGCAAATTCAGGTATATGCTTATTTCTCTTAATCTGTATTTTGTACGAGGGTTTTATTATTATTATTATTACAACCATTGAGTCATGCAATTTGATTGTATATAATTCCTGCAGTAAAAGAAAACACAAAGGGAAGGAGGGAGGAAAGAGTATCCAAGTACAAATGTTATCCTTCTCCTGTCTCTTTTTCAGTCTTCTACATTAATTGATATTAACCCCTGAGGAGAGGGGTGTTAAGATCCATCAATCCAACATGCTGCTAGATAACTAATTAATAGTAATGGTGGAGCTGTGAACTTATCAGACTAAGCTGTTAAACTTGAAACATCACTAGCTATCACCACCCTGAAAAAGGAATAAACCACATTTATTACCAATGGGAAAGCCAGAGCTGATCCTCCCTTTCTAATTCCTAAGGAAGAGGGCCGTGTTGGATTTAATTTACCACAAGGAAAAGAACTTGTTTGTCTGTACTCTATTCTACAGCTGCATCTCCTCTTTCAGCAGCCTGGGGTCTAAAGAAAATGGTAGAAGAATATCTTTTATTAAACTACAGTTATTATCAGAGCACTAATAATTCTGAGATCTCAAAAAACAGAATAAGGTTTGTGCTCTCCAGAGTGACACTGACACAAGGGGCAGCTGAAACACCACTGAAAACAGCCTAAGGGGGGCCCTTTTTTGGTGGTGTTTTTAAAGAAAGCCTCTGGGTTTTGTCATGTAGCAAAAAAAGCAATGAATTTGGGAGGAACTATTGCTGAAAGTAATCACTTAACTGCTGTTTTCCACATGAGAAAATCAAACTAGCCAGCTGGACTTCTTAACTAGTCCAATCTACAGAATCTGAGAAGTGTAGCATGAGTGAAGTACTCCTGTCCAAGACTTGTTCTTTTGTCCAACTTACCTTGAACTCAAAATTCAAAACCCATTGCTGTCAGTGGCGGTCTTCTTATTTTACCCCTTGCATATACAGAGCTATTACTGCATTCAAAATTAGGGAGACTGCAGAAGCTGCATATGCTGTGAAAACCCTGAAACTTTCACAGCGGCAGATAAACAGCCAGGGAGAGGGATCTGAGTGGGAAGACCCAGGGGCCAGGACGTGCTTATGACAGGAAATTTCTGCCCTATGAAATTTTTCAGGTAATTAATTCAGGTCATGGAGCATGGTGTCACCTGAAAGCTTGGTATATTCACACTGCTGTACTCTGAGAATTGCTATTTATTTGATAAATGTCCACAAGGCCCACAGAAATCAAATGACATTCATAAATCTAAACAGGAGGTGATAAAACCACAAAGCCCAGCTTTTAATAAGCAGGGATTTCCATCTGGTAGTTCTGGTGACATTACAGGTGTGTGTAGCAGAGGCATTTATGGATGCACAATTTTAGTATCCCCAGGATTTCTTCCCAGCATATACATCTATTGATTCAGAACAGAGTAAACTACCAGAAACTTGCACCAAATAATTTACCAAATGGGTAATACTTTGATAGCACTGAAAACACACTAGCAAAATCAGTAGGAAGAAAAAGGTACAGGTAGACCTGGATATTACATTCTGTAAAAGCTGTGGTTTTGCTTAGGCTGCTGCAAATAGTTTCTTGTATGGTTCTATTTCATTGAAATGTAAACCACAGGTTCAAATTACGTGGCCAGAGGGATCTACAGAGTGTTCGGGTGCTGATTTATAGAAGTCTCCACTGCAGTCAGATTTTGATGTAGCAGCAAGCATGGTAAAAACAGATGACAGGAAAGAGCTTGTCAGAAAAGGATACTTGAGGGTAAGGTGTTCCTTTCATTGTGTCTTCACAAAAAACCCAATGGGCATGGATTAGAATATCTAAAGCCTAAATATGGAAAAAAAAAATATCATTTTTAAAAGGAAATTGGAAAAAAAAATCAGTTTCACCTCAGTTTTATTTTGTGGTACAAAATTTAACCGATTTTGACTTATTTTAGATACACTTCTTGTGTCAAAATAAGAACAAGCCCTAACACCACATTTCAAACTAAATCTGATGACTACATAATAGAAATAGAGAACTTTTTCAAATCAGTCTTTTTGAGGCTTTTCCTTAAAAAGGACTGTTCTGAATAATAAAAACATACTTTGTATGATATTGAAACTATTCACAGAAATGGAAATGAAAGGAGAAACCTGAATATTGATATTTTCTAAATTTCTTGACAATCTTTCAAATGACAACTGGTAAATTAGATTACTTTTACTTATAGACATCAAAGAACACAGTGTCTCAGAAAAACTCTGAAAAATGGCACTACATGCACTACCTATTCTGCACAGTACCAGTGGAAGACCAAGATACAGTATGATATCACTGCACTGGGAAAGATCTAAGCAACCATAAAATAGGTTCAGAACATAGTTGCTGAAGTTCTCCATCAGAAGTACTTAATTAATTGTCTCAATCAGCCCCTAATAAGAGACCTTTCCCGTTAGCACAGATGAACCCTGTCCCTAGAAAAGAGACAGGTTCGTTTACAATTTTCACCAGAGCATCTCAAAGCTGTGACCAGAACTAAACTTCCTAGACACAAACATTTCAGTGTTTAAGTTTGACTGACAATCCCCTCAAGGTAGTTAGCAAGTAACCATGCTCCCTAGTGTTGGTCAAAAATAGGACACAGGCTGGTTCTGAAAATGGGTATCTGTATAAAAAGATTTTTATTTTACTTAGATGTTCTGAAAGCATTTTTCAGAAATTATTGCACTTAAAAATGTTATTACTGTGATGAAATATTATAGCATCAGTCCATTGTCTTAAATTATATAACTTCCAAGACAACTTTTCGCAAGTACAGTGATGATACAACTCCAAAGTCTACATTTACATGTAACGCCATATGTATTTCAATAACAGTATGCCCTTCAAATAAGCAAGCAAAGTATTTATGTGACCTCTACACTGCATTTTTTTCTAAATTATTTAAATTTATAATATATGTGAGAAAAAAAACCCACAACACCCAACAACCTGATATAATTAACAATTTAACAAAGTCCATATTTGGCATTCTTGGCTAAAGAACATAGTTTACACATAACAGTGACTTTTGTTCAGGACACATGGGAGGTTTCCAACCTATTCTTTGATTAGCCTTAGTCTTTGGCCTTAATTCATTAAATATTGGGATGATTTGCAGTTTTTCTCTGGCAGGTCCTCTTCAAAGTTTTTTGAAGTCAAGGGAACGATGTCAACTGAGCTTAGACAAGTCCGTAAATATAGCTAGTATCTACATGTGGCCTTTCATATGGCACACAGGGGAAGGAAATAAGAAAATTACATGGTGTAATTGCAAATATTACAGTTAGTACAAATACTGTAAACATTACTGACAGTTTGGAAAAGGTCTCCCAGTGTTCAAATAACTGTAGGAAACAAATATTTTTTGATTCAATAGCTAGAATTAGACTAGGAGATATTTTACAATATCCATCTATTCTACAGAATCAGACCTGTAACCACACATTTCTAAAAACTTCATTT
This sequence comes from Fulmarus glacialis, assembly GCF_000690835.1. Classification (NCBI taxonomy): domain Eukaryota; kingdom Metazoa; phylum Chordata; class Aves; order Procellariiformes; family Procellariidae; genus Fulmarus; species Fulmarus glacialis. The sequence goes on along the minus strand of NW_009226694.1, from coordinate 24,466 downwards.
CACTGACTAGAAAACCGTTTAAATGAACTTGCTACGGAACTCAACAGAGACTGGATTGTTTCATAGTTCACTGAGAGACATAAGTAGTAAACTGCTTGGTCATTGGTTGACAAACCTATCCTGATGTCCCTATGAGGTGCTTAGCTATATTTATTTTTTCACTTCCTCTGTCTTCCAAAAAAGTGATCTCTATGAAATTTTCTTAAACAATTCAGTTGCCTGAGACATTAGTTCTGTCAGACATTTTTCCATGAGACTTACCTTTCCTACTGCCAGTGTTAGAATTATTTGATCCCAAATTAACCAAAGAAAAGTAATACAAGAAAATGTTCCCCTTTGCAAATGGTTTCAGCAATAATTTATAGTAGCATGTCTACCATTCCTATCAGACTATTTTAGAGTATATAAAAGCCCTTCACAAAGTTTAATAATAAATAACTTTATTATGTAGATAAGTAATAATATTTTTATATGCTGATAAATGCAGGTAGCCGGCTGGGAGACTGCCCATTTTTAAAAACGTAGTTCAGGTTTCTCTGCAGTTTATTTGGCTGCAGCTGGTTGATTAGGAATGCTGTATGAAATACACATCTTATTTCTAAATTTATTTAAGTGAACTTTAAGCCTCTAATTGTTTATGGAACAAACAAGAAGGAAAAGTTAATCAGAGAATTATATCTGAACTTCAATCCTACTCTGGATCTCAGTGGTGGCTAACATGCAACCTGGTGTTCGCAGCCTGAACATGAGTCCTCCTGTGGAACCTGTGTCTTCCTTACATGCAA
>NW_009226694.1:18779-23650 GCF_000690835.1 Fulmarus glacialis | reverse complement strand
CCTGCTGAAAATGGATTCCTACAGGCTATATCAAAAACTATCAGGAGTCCTGGGAAGGCAATTCAGAATGTCCGTCTCCATAAAGGGAATAATCTCTCTGAAGTTTCCTAAGAGCTCTGCAACTTGTCTAATCTTGTCAACCATGCTTCCTGTTTAGTCAGTGAGAAGATAAATTTTAGTCACCAAGTGGAAGATGGCAATTAAGAGTTCCTCTCTACTTCATGGAGAAAAACTGTATTCCCAAGCCAAAGGAGGGGTCTGAAATAAGTGAGATGTCTCTGGGTGTTCTGATCACTTTCTTTTTACTCCAGAGAAATTCCAAAGTACTGAGGTGGGATACTAAAATCTTCTATGTTAACTTAGAGGAGATGTAACCCATTCTCTTACAAGATTTGCCCAGCAGCAGAATCTCCATCAACATCTCCTAGATCTGAAGCTTCTGCTTTCTTAAAATATGTTTTGTGTACTTGGTTAACATTCCCAAGGAACAACACATATGGTAACCAAGCTCTGACTCAGCTATCTCCATTACAAGAAGGGGTATAGCTGTCCCAGAGCACTGTTTCACTGAAACTGATGTATCTGGGTTCTTAGTTCAAGGTCCATGGAGTGGAGTCCATGAGCCCTTGGAGTGTAATGGAACATCATTGCAGACCTCATGGCTCAAGTCAAATGTGAGACAACAGTAAATACTGCTGATAAGCAAAGGTCTGATGATCAAGCTTTCTCCCTTGCCCTCCTTCACTCAGCCATGTTGCCTTTCTGTATGCTATTTCTAAGCACTCAAAATAGTGACTTAGAACCCTCAAAAAATGAGACAAAAAATTAAATAAAAAATAAGATTCAGTATGTAAGCAAATATTCAAGGATGTGAGTGGTTTTTGTCTGTGTTTCTTTTTTTTTCTTCAGAGTTTTGAGGTATTAGAGTGCAAAACATGACATTGTTGCAAGGATAATTGTCTACAAAAGATAATGCATTAACAGAAAAGAGAAAAAAAAATCACAAATATTTGTCACACTTGCCTATCCACTGCAGCCACCTCCCAGACCAGTAAATCTGCATCTTTTTTTGCCTTTTAGGAAATGAACAACCTATAGAAAGCCATAGTTTTACTAATGATGGGGCATTTTTTCTTTTCCCTGGTGGGAGATTTAATAATGCTTCCAGACTCTCACATTCCTGTCATTTTTGACAGTTCCCTAAAACAGCTTTTAGAACCATTGGAAAATGACCTGCTCTGTTCATGATTCACTCTTAGTTTTCACTTCTCTCTCCATTACTCTGGGAAACCAAATTTTGCTATCAGTTTGGTCAGCTCACCAAAGTGCTAAGATAAACTTTGGAGGTTCTGCATTCTTTTCTCCTATGGCTACCATGAACAAAAATTTTGATTTTAACTTGCAATTACCACAATGCCATATCTCATTCACCTAGCCAGGTTAGACAAGTGAGAAGACCACCAAGTACTCTGTCATTCTGAACAGCCTGGGAAGGCTTTCTGTTAAATCTTTGCTTGCCATGTCTTTTAAGATACTGATTTAGTGTCTGTGTGTGTGTGTAGTAGCCTGATATTTAAATGAAATATAATACTGTATATAAATGAATGATATTTTTGTCTATATTTTGTTTTTTAATTAAAATATAGTAAAATATGGTAAGTGTGAATGCATATTACAGTAATAAAACTTTTTATCTCAATCTTTGAGTAAGCTCCAATGGAGCTGTCATGGTCTATTATGCTCCAAAGTAGCCGTTAGGGTCTATTATGTCAATTATCATGCACATCCATGACAGATTGTTCTTTTTTGGTTGTGGTTTTGTTTTTTTTTTTTTTTTTAATACTAACATTAAAATAAAAACAAGAATAGGCTGGATTGCTCAGGGTGTTGAAATGCAGCAGAGAGCTTTTCACTTGGAGGTTACCCACTGAAATCTAACTCGGGTCAGTGGTAACTGAAAATTGCTGTTCAGTGATGCACATAAAAGGGGCTTAGTGTCTCAAAAAAACAAATCTGAAGCATTGAAGTTAATGGAAGTGCTGAAAATTACTTCAATGATTACAGAATTAGGTCCTTCCTTCAGGTTCCAACAGTTCATATTGTAGCTGGACACACGCTACTAAGGTTGACACTAATTTGCTGTCTTCACTGGACAAGTACAAATACAGCCACAGGTCCAGTGATCTTCTCAAGTATCCTGATTAAATTCCACAAAGGTTTTACTGTATTTGCTTTAGTTGTTACACTACTTCATATCACGGTTTTCTTACCTTTAAAAAAAGGCAGAATGAGAGAAGGTATATTGAAAGGTGATAAAGATGATAAGAAGCATGGGACGACTTCTGTATGAGAAGGGATTAAAAATTACTTTTCTCTGTTAGAAAGCACAACCAAAATTGGTATGGTAGAGATCTACAAATCATAAAGTGAAAGATAATATTTTTTTTCCTGTAATTAGTAATTTAAACTGTGGAACTCAGGTTTAAAAGCAGGTTGAAAGTTCAAAGGTTCCACAAGGAAACAGACAAATTCAAATTCACTGATCAAGGGATTAAACCCACACTAATCCAAATGCAACCACAGTCTCAGCATATCCCAAACAGCTTAATATCAGAATCTGGAGAAGTATTCTCCAGATATCTACCACTAGTCTTTTGAAAGGTAGGATCATGGAAAAGAATAACCTTCAGTTTTGTGACACATATGTTTTTGTAATTATGTTGGCATAAGTGAGGGCAGATTCTCACCTCTAATCTTCCTTTCATGCCAATGGTTAACCTGGCTTGCACATTACTAGGAATTACTGAATTACCAGGCTCTCAGTGATACGGAAAAGTAAGGCAAGGAAATGCGAGTGTCGTGGTTTAACCTGGCAGGCAGCCAAATACCACGCAGCCGCTCACTCACTCCCCCCGCCCCCCGCAGTGGGACAGGGAGAGAATCAGAAGGGTAAAAGTGAGAAAAACTCGTGGGTTGAGATAAAGACAGTTTAATAAAACAGAAAAAGGAAAATAATAATGATAATGATAAAATATACAAAATGAGCGATGCACAATGCAATTGCTCACCACCCACGCTGACCGATAACCAGGTAGCGATCGGTACTTCCTGGATCACGCCTACCATTCATATGCTGAGCATGACGTCACATGGTATGGAATACCCCATTAGCCAGCTGAACTGGCTGTCCTGATTACGTTCCCTCCCATCTTGTGTATCTAGCTCAGTCAGTAGGCATGGGAGCTGTCCTTGGACTAGGAGGACACTTAGCAACAACTGAAAACATCAGTGTGTTATCAACATTCTCCTCATACTAAATCCAAAACACAGCACTAGGAAGAAATTTAACCCTATCTCAGCCGAAACCAGGACAGCGAGGAAATGAAAAGCAAGGCAAGGAGACATGTTAATCTTCATGGCTGAGAATCCTGCATCTTCTAAAACTGGCTCTAGAAAAAGAAAAAAAGAAAAAAAAAACCAAACCAGTTACAGGGTATTATTCATCTCATCCAAAGATAAACATCTAAAACTGATGAGAAGAATCATGACCTGGAAGTATTTGTCTCATTGATTATAATATTAGCTAGATTTAACTAGAAAAGCAAGAAATGGTTCAACTGAGAGATTTAAGGTGTCCAAGATATTTTCGTGAAGGTAAACACGCATGATACAATACATGCAGAATACTCATGCCCTTTGGCATGAGTGACGGAGGTTAGGTAGGATACAACAGATCATCTCAAATACACCAATGTATAGACAACTGAATTGGCCCTAGAACATTCAAACAGATAGGTTACGGGTGATATTCAGTCATTGAAATGTAGGCATATAGCGACATTTTTTTGTGTTGTTTTATATCAGACTTGATGCTCAGCTTCTGTACCAGAGTGTTTGGGTCTCCATAAGTTCTGTGCCCTACCTAGGTGGCCTGTGTATGTCTTCAATATCCTAGAAAACCTCAAGTGGCTCTAAATTCCTATGTTTACGCAACTGAATCCTGCCCCAGATGTCAACATTCATATCAGAAATGTCTAAGGTTAGATTAAGTGAATCCAAACACTAATGATTAAGGACAAGTGAAATAACCCCGTGTTTTGAGTCACTGATCATGCATCTCCTATGTCAATCTCCAAGGTCTTACAAAGGTAACGCATGTAGCACTCCTCATTAGTAAGACAAAATCTTTTCAAGGAAATCCTATTCCATTAACATCAACAGCAAACCTCCCTTAGATTTCAGTAGGTTGTTCTTTCTCTAGCTGTCAGACCAGGCACAAGAAAACAAGTAAAACACCTCAAATACAGTTTTTCCTCTCCACACACCTTGAATCAGGAAAACAACCTAATATTTTTAGATAAGGTAAGACAAGCACTCAAGTTCAATTTTTGCTTATTGTCCTGGTTTTGGCTGAGATAGAGTTAATTTTCTTCATAGTAGTTGGTATAATGCTGTGTTTTGGATTTAGTATGAGAACAATGATGACAACACACTGATGTTTTAGTTGTCGCTAAGTAGTGTTTACATAGTCAAGGACTTTTCAGCTTTCCCATGCTCTGCCAGATGCACAAGAAGTTGGGAGAAGACACAGCTGGGACAGCTGACTCAATCTGGCCAAAGGGATATTCTGTACCATATGACATCGTGCTCAGCATATAAAGCTGGGGGAAAAAGAAGGAAGGGGGGGCATGCAGAGTGATGGCATTTGTCTTTCCAAGTAACCATTATGTGTGATGGACCCCTGCTTTCCTGGAGATGTCTGAACACTTGCCTGCTGATGGGAAATAGTGAATGAATTCCTAGTTTAGCTTTGCTTGCGTGTGCGGCTTTTGCTTTACCTGTTAAACTGTCTTTATCTCAACCCATGAGTT
>NW_009226694.1:0-18752 GCF_000690835.1 Fulmarus glacialis | reverse complement strand
CCATCCCATCGCAGGGGAGGGAGCGAGCGCCTGTATGGTGCTTAGTTGCCGGCTGGGGTTAAACCACGACACTTGTACAGGACTGTATTAGTAATGGCAATACTGTGAACATTTTATGAGAAGTTCATGGAAACTATGCTTCAGGAAGTCCCCAAATTAGTTAGGTAATAGGGACATGGCAGTTTAAATACCCTATAAGAGGATACATTTGTCCACTTCATCGTTTCAATAAAATCCTCTTTTTTGAAAACCAGCCTTGCAGAAGTAGGGTAGATGACGGCAAAATCATTATTCAGTCTTTTACGTGGGTGATCACAAAGATTGCAGTTATACTCGCTACTTGGCTTAAGAGAAAAGGGTTTTTGTCTTTCCCCCCCACATCACTGAGAGCAAAGCACAGTATTGCCCTTTGTGTTTCATTTAATGTTGAAAATTTTCTTTCTTCTGCTTGCATATAGTGTAATGCGACAATTATGTGACACATTAAAAAAAAAAAAAATATGACAATGCTTGCACTGTATCCAAATGTGAAGAGATCTGCAGTCATTTCAAATGGGAAACCTGCTATTAGCTCACACAATGGATTCCCCAGCTGAAAAGAAGACATAAATTGGAGTGAATCAAACATTCACCGCCAGCAGATCTGCTGCTTGTGTTCACTGATGAGATGTAAATGTGCTTAGCAAGAGTACAGCATCAGAAGAGGACCATGAAATTATAATAAAGTGACTGTAATGAGAATGGGTTAATTTGTAGCATTTCTTATTCTAATTATGGTATTTGACACATGGGAACAAGACCATTTTCAGCCATTTTCTTTTCTTGTTACTATCCCTTATTACAAGAATGAGAAACAAGAGCAATCTGCATGCTTTTCTATTCTGTGAAATACAGTAGCATGCTGCACTGTTTTGACCCTTTCAATATTCTGCATAGGTAATTTGAGAGAAGGCAGTCCAGTTATGGTCTCAGTAAAGAGCATTTAATGAATCCAGGAAAAGTATAATTTGCATGGAAATAGCCTGAATTATTCTTTTAAGTGCACAAGAATATAATGGGAGAAAAAAACCAACAAACCAACAACAAAACCCAAAAACTAGAAAACAGAAATAGCACAAAATTTCTCCATCTCTAGCACAATGATTTTAATGAGAATTAAAATTTATATGAACTTAACCTATTCTCAGAGTGATGGGATGCTAGTTTCATCTAGCAGTGTGTAAAATATCTATGCAGACATATTCTGTTTGTAAGAGGGATGTCCAGCTGGTGAAAAATATCCTGTTCCTCACAATTCAGATATTAATCCATTATTTTGACAGAAAATAAGTATACAGAGGTTAAGATACTTGCCACTCAGACTAAATGGATGTATTTTCAGGCCTACGGGTTCTATATTTTCTAACAATGGCTACAAAATTATATCCATAAAGAACACAGAAACATGGAATTCACATTTCAGTGAACAAACCCAAATTCTGATAACACATATATGGACAAAATACCTGTTTTAACGAAAGACATATGCTTATAGGAGTACTGGCAATTTGGTTAAAAAAAATGCTACTGCTGTTTACTTCTACCTGCTTGGTAACTGTTATTTGAAAGTTATTGCATTTATGTGCAGACATGCACATTTTGGAGAAGTGCAAATTAACTCCACTTTTGTGAGTTGCTTCTGGTACTCAGTATCTTGTCTTGCCTTTTAAAATATAAATATAGAACAAATTGTTGTCCTTAAAACCTACAACCCTGAAAGTGTGAGATGGGTGAGGATAATGGAGGAAACTAAAAAAAAAAAAAACCAAAAGGTACAACAAAGCCTGCAGGTTTTCCTACCAAACCATCTTCAAAGAGGATGAGGAGGACACATGCACTTTGAAGACTCTATCAGATCTGAGAGGGAGAAGTGGGATCAGATTTATAAAGAACATTTGTTGGATTTATTAAAACTTCATTTGAGCATTTAAATCAAATGCTAAGATTCAGGCTATTTTTAGGTACCTACTTGGCATGTTAAAACAGCTGAAATGAAGGAATATGTTCACAAGGTGATTAAAAAGTTGTCATTAGAGGGGTTTTCACCAGGGAATTAGAATTCACGTGCTTCCTCAGTCTGTCTTTGAATCATGATGGAGCTTAGATAAAACATCAGGCGTCTAATGCTTAGATAAAGATTGATCTAAAGACGTCTGAGCGCTTCTGTTTAGGCATATAAGGAACTCTGTGATCCAGAATGCCCGTTATAAATCAATTTTAGGCTTCTCCAGCAATAATCCAGAGCCCAGGGAACAGACAACTTAATCTTTGTCTGAGAGAAGGATCCCAAATTGCCACAAGTCTGAACTTGGAATTTAGAAATTCTGAATCTCATTTACAAATGTTCATGTCCTATTAATTTTTCCCAAGTAATTACAGAACCCTGAGTTTCTTGGATTAAAATGCTAATACAATTTGGAAATGAAATAAATTTAATTTACCTAGTAGAAAATTGATAAACCTAGTAGAATTCATAAACCTAGTAGAAAGGGAGAGGAAAGATAGCATCAAAACTGTGTTATAGACCTACCAAGAAATGGACACTGAGGTACCCTGACTTCAGGGTATCACAGGAAAGTGCATTCAGATTGACCGAACAGCTTATACCTACACTGGTAACAGAGAAACTCATTTCCCTTTGAATGCTCAGTAAAGGAAGCAGCCCTGAAATAGCTAAAAATAAAGGTTGCAGGAAAAGAATTATCTTTCGAGAAAAATCATTATATAACATAAATGCATACACTATATGCACATGCATATGCACATACACACTGTTATACAAATACCATTATCCTTTGATCCGTTTCATTTACTCACCACTGGGTATTTCTTACATACCACACTAAAACAAAAATAAGATATTTTGGCCTTAGTAAGTTTCCCTAAATATACTCACCTATTTGAGATGCTTGCCTGACCCCTAACTGTCACTTGCCAAGGCAATAGGACTCCTGTAGTTCCTGTCTCCTGGATGTTAACCCAGGTGTATTTAATATGTTAGAGTACCTCAAATCACAATAGACACCTGTTTTTTGGCACCTAGCATGCCAGGTACTGGGATCAGGATTCGCTGAATATCTCTGCAGCTGTAACTACAGCAGTCACTTTGGCAGGCTTCAGGTACCAAAGCATAAGACAGACAAGGCACCATGCCCAGACTCTAGCTGCTGATCTCCAGAAGGCTGCAGATCTTCCATAAGTTTTGTCTCTAACCTGCCAGCTCCATTTAGGTGTATTGGCATCTGAGATGGCAGTATATACCCATGTTTATGTAGCTGAATCCTGCCCTGAGTCTCTATTAATTATAACAGGAGCATAGACATCTAGTTCACATGTAGATAATGAGGGGAAAACTTCACTCATTACCTTTACTACTTTTTTATTAATAGTAAAAGTTTGAAGGCAGCAAGATGATGAGGCCAAGATTGTTTTTCACATTTCCTTATTTTGCCTTTCTTTTAATCCACTTTTATTTAATTGTATTTAAATTATTGTTGAAGTGAACTTAATGCTATTTCTGGTGGCAGTAGCTCAAATCCTGATCTATTTCCATTTATTCTTCTTCTTCCCCCTACTCCACTCCACCATTTCTGTTTTATAACTCACTTTATTCACAAACTGTAATAAAATGTGAGAAGTACAAAGAAATGGAGCGTTATTTTTAATTTGTTTGTAAAAGTTTGGACTAATGTAATTGTATGTCTTTAGTAATAAGTCTATATGTCACAATAAATGTAAAATAACATATCATCCATGTTTGTCAAGACTTTTTCAAGTCAAAAGGGAGTATGACTTTTATACAGTATACATAAACTAAAGTAAAAAATAAAGCTATTAAAATACTAGCTGTTTTAACAGTTTCTAATAACCCCCCTCCCCATAATAGCATTAAAATAGAGTTCAGTTTTTGTGAATTTTGTTTTATCAGAGTCATTGAAAAAACCAAAATATTTTCCTTTTAATGAAGGTTGCTACAGTTACCGATTTCTTGAGACTGCACCTATGGTATATCTCCTTTTCTCTGCTTCCATGAATAGCAAAGATGAAAACAAAACTCTCAAATCATATTTGATCTTCAGACCATCTGGTCAGTTCAGCTTCCCATTGTGTCCTCTTTATCTCTGATAATTTTATAGTGGTTTAACGTTTAATTTATGATGCTTTCTTCTGCAGCTTTCCCCTCTATTTTTTCTCTTTAACAGTCACATAGATACCCATGTTGTTGCTACCTGCACATCTTCACTTTGGTCCTCAGCAAGGAATTCAATCTCGTATTTATGTTTGAAACTAAGGATGAAAATGTCGGTGTATTTTCCTTATAAAGCATTTTCTTAAAAAAGAAAAGAAAAAAAAAAAAAAGACTAGAAGGGCTTTTGCAATAGAAAGCCCATTTTTATTAGAATATAAATCATAATAATTACCTTTCAAATACAGAATGTCAGAAGAGAAATAAGAAATATTTATGATGACTCCTCTCCATTCCCATGCATTTTTAGAAGTTTCCTTGTTTTCACTCTTGGTTTCAGTTAACCTTATGAATACAGGAGTTGCAGCAAACTCAGTAGAAGCCTTTCTAGTCCTAGGAAAACATTCTGTTACAGTGGAGACTTGCCTATCAGCTTCCAGCCCCTGTCACTGTTGTCTGAGTCTCATTGCTTTGCTCTAGCCGTGCTTCTCATCCTTCCCTCACACAACCCTCCTAATATCCTTGAAGCTTTTCCCTTCCAAGCACACTCAGCATCTCTAAAGGGAAGGAGCAGTTTCACTGTTAGAGGTTTTCATGTGACCTGGTCATTCCTTTTTTAAAACAACACAACATATAAATTAGGAACAAAAAAATTAAACAGATACTCCCTATCATGTCGTGGTCTCACACCTCTTGTTCACTAATTGTATTCTCTCCTGATAAACAAAAGGAAGCCAGGCACTAAACCGTAGTATCAAGGCCACTGGCACCATCTTATTTGGGGCTGAACTCTTCTAGAGCAGTATTGTCCTGGGTTGACCCAAAGAGAAGGGTCCAGCAAGAACCCAGGAGCTGGGTAGGAAATTAAGTGGAATTGAGGTGCAGGAGTCCCATACTCAGGCTTGCAGCCTGACTCTCTTCTATTTAACACTTGAAATAGACTCTGTGTCATTAATACAAGACATGCAGCTAATTAGGCAGGAAGTAACAAGAAAATAGAAAGGATAGTTTGGAGGCAGTAAAGGGGAGAGGGGAGGCTAACCTTAGTCTTGGAGATTAATCTTCCTTGGAGAATAATTCCAAATGGGAGTCTCAGTTATGTGATATTCATCCCTTGGGGGACTCTACCACTCTCCATTTAACACAGGGAAACTGAGGGAGCTGAAGGACAGTGACAAAGCTCAGCTAAAATTATGTGGAACTCCTCCAGAACGGTCTCTTGGATTCAAAGAATTGAAACCCCCTACATTTAAACCAAATTCTATCCTGGTTTTTTTATCCTTTGGAATAAAATAAGAATATGGTTGGTTATACATCTTAGGTTACTTGATTAAAGGATCATGACCACAAACACAAAGGAGCACAGAGAAACCATGACTAGCAGAGGAACCCAAATAAACTGATCAGAGAAGCAAGCCCTGGCCCCAACTCCTCCCAGGGCTGCCATGGGACAGCATCAATGCCACGGGTTTTGGGTGAGACACATCAAGATGGGTCAATGGGAGATGCTCTTTGCCTCACCTCACAGGCTGAGGAGGGGTCACTGCCTAGGGGTATGGAATTTATTATGGGATGCCAGGGAAGATCACTTTGGGATTATATAAGACTTATTATGGGATATTCAGGGGAAGAACCAGAGGTGTGGAAAGAGAGGTTGTCATGTTGTCTGGCCATGCCCTGTGAGTGATCAGTGCAGTCTGTCCTGTCTTCTTACCAAATTGCATTTCTAACTATTTTCCTGCACGAAGAGCTCCATATTCTGTGTGCATGTGTATGGATGTCTACGTGCCAGTAACTGGTGTGGGACCAACAGGTCATAGGGGCCTATGTGTCCAAGTGCCAGCACCTGGAGTGTGTGCATATTGTGTGGCTACATCAATGTGATTGTTAGCAAATACCAAGGCAGAGTAGCCCATGAGTAGGATAAGAGGCTTGGGAGCCAGGTATCAAAGCATCCAGAAGCCTCAGCTGGATACTGGAGAAACCAGAAAGCCTGGAAATTGGGAACTGGAGAGACCAGAGGGGTCCAAACCAACTACTGCAGAGACCACGAGGTCTAGGGTTGACTTAGTGACCTGTTTACATGTATGTGGCTGTATTGGAGACAATAGGATCCCAGGGGTCAGCTACTGGTTAGATTGAGTGTTTAAGTCATTTACTGAAGAGATCAACAGTATGTGTATGCTCGTGCATGTGTGTGTGTGGGGGATGGTTCTGAGGTACCAGCAGCTGGAGGGGCACTGCAGGCTTTGGGGATGTCAGCAGCTGGGAATGCAAGGATCTAGGGCCAGTTTCTACCCTTGGTGAATAAGTCGATGCAACTGGAAGGATCCGCTTTGTACGTCTGCACACTATTTCCCGCTAACAGATCCTTATCCTGAACTGCCAGAGAGGGGGACAAGATTTGGCAATTGTTTGTGCTATTTGTGTTTGCATGTTTCTATCTGTGTTGTTCTGTGTGGCTTGCAGTGTGTATTGCCAAAGCTCATGTGTGTGCCTTTGGGGAATGCACGCTCAGCCTCGCTACTGGCTGGGCCTGGGAACAGGGAACTGGAGCGGCCTCCCCTCTATCGTGCTACCACATTCGGCAAAACCTTAACAGTATTCACCAGTACTTCCCACCTTTGAAATTTTGACTTTACAAACTCACCTTTTTTGAACTTATTTTTATTTTTATGCATTTTTTCAATGGATATTTTATATAACCCATTAGTAAAGCATTTCTGGCTTTTACTTTGCTTTAGTTCTTGGTTCTTACATGTCAACAGTAAAAGCTACTCACAATTTCAACTGAAGGACAGAGAATCATAAGACAGAAACCATGTGGCTAATGAGAGAAAGGTAAAAAGCTTTGGTAGTTGTCTCACTGGCATTCACAGTTCTGTAGAAAAGTTGCTATATCTCAATTCAAATTTATATGTATATGTATATTTATTTATATGTAGGTATATTGGGACAGTGATACCAGAAGTAAAGCAAATTTAGCATTTATCGTCCACTAGAAGAATTGCATATCTGTGTGTAAAAAGGACCCTTCCAGGTGATGGTTGCAAAAATGTACTCCTGGAGCATCATTCATCAAGAAGTTATTTTTTATACACTCAGTACATAAAATCTGCAAGCCTTAGATAAAATTGTCAGAATAATTAGGTTCTTTTTACCTCATCAGTGAATGAAATGCAGTGATTCCAAAGTAATATTTCTGGAGAAGGCACCAAAGGGGCTGAGGCTGATTCACAGTAGCTAATAACATGGCACACACCCCACCCAAGCAAGCAAAAGCTAATAATAAAAATAAATTTAATGGGTAATTTCTGTGCTTTAGAATGCAGTTTCCTTCAGTTGAATACTAGAAAGAGAGAAAAGAGATGCTTTTTGACTTGAGAGAGAATTAAAGCCTTGCTCCTTCTTGGGCAGTACTGTCTCTGATTAGTAGGTGAGAAGGAGGATTTAGATGTGATAGACACAATTTATGGCATCCATCTTGACTTCTGCTGCTACTTCGGCAAATCTCCTTGTTTACAAACTGCTTCAGTTGTAAGAGTTTTTAAGTATTAGTTATTCAGGGAATAATTGTAAAAAGAGCCATGGGACCTAACAGCAATATTTTCATGTCTAAATATCAACAAGGGAAAAGAGAGAGGCTCATCAAAGTGAAAAATATGCATCCACTCTGAATCAAATGTTGGAAAAAAGGCTTGGCATAAATGTTATGTAGTCTGCTTGCAAGAGAAATAAACAATGGAATACAACAAAATTAAACTGCTTATGCATATGGGCAATCTCACAGGTAGAAATGTTTCTATATGTAGAAGCTTCTCTATACATAATTACTTACATGCCGTAATTATAATGAGAGGTAGCAATAGTGTTGTAAATCCCTCTCTTTTAACAGAAACAGGACAGTTGGGATTAATCCAGCTCTATTGCCATAATAATATGTGCAAAATACATGCCCTTTTGTTCAAATGTAGCCTCAGCTGAGCCTCGTACATGCATTGAACTCACTGCTATCTTCAGTTTCAGTTGTACAAGTACAGGGTAGCCAGCTCTTTTGAACTTCAGGCTCAAATCAGGCACCAAAAAAACCCGTCCAAAGCTGCTTTCGAAAGGTTAATCATAGCATCATGTGGAGGTGAATGGATACCACTTTAGCAGCACTTGGATTGAGAAATGGAAGTTCCTTTCACATGACCTCCCCACGTTCACAGCAGCAGTACAGCTGACAAGTTTTGTTGTGCTGTGTTTTGGCTTTGTGCAACTGCCTGACCTTTTCCTTGGCCAGGCAGGCCTGCTGTGCAGTCAGCACATGAAGCCCTCTGCCTGTCCCAGGCTGGCAACATTTAATGGATCACATTAAGCTCTGATCTGTGTCTTAAAGCAATTAGAACAGCTTTGGTTGGAAAAACTCCATTTTCATTTTATTAAAAAAACTCAGGAAACTAGGAGCAGAAAGGAAATAAAAAGAGAAACCATAAAGGGACTTCTGGATTCTGTTGACTTTGCTGAAAACCTGAAGAAAGCCAAATGCTTCATCCAGCTTTAATAATGAGGCTTAGACTGGCTCCGGTAGCAGTCTTTGTACCACCTCTATTTATGTTCTATGTAAAATGTCCAATGAAGCATAGAAAACATGCAATTTGTATAGAGAATGGGAGTTATGCAATTTTTGCTGGCATAAGCAATGCAATAACTGCTCAGAAATAGCCTTTTGCATTCATGAATGGGGTCCATTATCTGCTCTGTCTCTCTTCTTTCCTCATTCTGAGTTGGGGCATGGTAATAAAAGAAAGGCATCCTCTTTGCCTCAGAGCTTTGGTTTTCAAACAGCAAGTGGATAACAACATATGACAGCTCATTCTTGACTTCTGATTAAGGAGCAGCCATGTTTTATGGACACTTACTAAGTTACCAGCCAATTAAACATTTGAATACATTTATATATATTTAATTGGACTACCTTTGCAAATAGGGCTTTTCTGGAGTTATCAAACAGATTAGACACTGTAAGGCAGTAGATAAGAAGCACTGATTATTATTGTTATTATTATTACTATTACTGTCATCACCTCTATTAGCGGATAGTTAGAGTAAATGCAGAGTGGAGTGTTTGCAAGGTAAATTTCTGGCAGAATGCATGTCCTATATAATCAGTTGTCTGTAAATAAAGAGCTATCAATTGTGTCTTTAATAATTTTCTCAGTGTTTTTGTTTGTTGCACTTTTGGGGAGAAGAATTTACACAAAGGGGTACTGACAGGGTTGCTAAGGGCACGGCAGATGACATAATATATTTGGATTTTCAGAAAGCCTTTTGTAACATTCCACATGACAAGTTCCTGCTTAATCTCCAAGATGAAGCAAGGATTCAGGGCACGACATGGACAGAGATACAGAACAGGTTGAAAAATAGCAAAGCAGTGGCTATAGATAGTTCCTGTGAAAGAAGCTATGTCAAACCAGAGAAAGTGTTATTTCAGGTCTACAGGGGCTAGTGCTTTAAAGCCTGCTGTGCATGTATGTGCTTTAATTTAGAAAGATGATCTACAAACACAAAGAGCAACTGCAGTCTCGTTGCGTTTTCTGAGGACGAAAAAATGGAAGATGATGAATGAAGGCCATACAGAGAGCTAAACTTAAAAGGGGCTTAGATTTGATTTGTAAATAGGTTGTCACAGAGGGAGTTAAATGTAATATTGACAAATACAAAGTAATAAAACTTTAGTGCTGTAAAACCCACTAAATTCTAGCGTAGAACTAATGGGATTAAACTTTAAGGGAATTTAAGAAAAGGAAACAAAACCAACCAAACAAACAAAAATAAACCCCACAAACAAAACAAAACAAAACAAAACACAACACAACACTTTTCTGGACTGGATAAACAGAGGAGTGTTTCATGTTCCCTTTCTAAGACCATATATTTAGTCTTTTTCTTCCAGTAATAACAATACTAATACTTGGCATTTCTAAACAGCTTTCATCAAACGAAGTAACCTGCACAAATCCTCCAAGATATTGGTCATTACAGGAATTCATATTTCAGAAGGCCACCTATTCCCTGAAAGAAAGAAGTGAAATATTAGGAGATGGTAAGGGGCACAACATTTCTGGGGGTGGGGGTCATTATTTTGGCATTGCATAAATAAGTTCATATCACTTTTGTAACTGTTTCTCCTTTCTCTATTTCTGTTTGACAGTCACATTTGGGGTAAACACCACCTCTTCACTGATCACTAATAGGATCAACAGTAGACAGTTTCATTGTACTCCTTCCTTTGTTCCCTTCCTCACTAAACAATCTATTTTTCTTTCATTTAAAGGGGAAAAAGCTGAGCAAAGTATGAAAGCAGTTTTCTAAAAGAAGACCTTGCTGTTGATAATGTCATGTTGCCCTTTGGCCTTCAAAAGCCTTTTCGTTATGCTTCAAAACTTAACCTTCATACTAAGTAAAAAATCAACTAGATGAATATATTCCCAATGAATTTTTTTGTAAAGAGTTGGTTTTTTTTAAAAAAAAAAACAAACAACAAAACTCATGACATCACATGGCACAAATTTACTCCTTTGGAAACAAGAAAACTTTCAAATTTATTTTTCAAATAAATGCTATTGACAGAGGGAAGAGGAGGTGTTCTCAATGTCTAACATTAAGCCTCTCAATTCAGCGCCTAAGCTCTTATTTAGTCAATAGAGAGACGTAGGCTCTTTTTAGGTGGTGTGAATTGCACTGTGAAAGAACCTGCATTCCTGATTTAAGGATCTGCAACAGATGTTTCAAGTTAAACACTGTAAATGCACAGTACAGGGCATCCGACAGCTGAAGTTTCAATATTTTTATATGATCTGTGTTTTCTACAGGATTTCTAATGATTGCCAAGCACTACAGTATTCCTGAGGGTTCAGAAACAAAAATCACAAGCCTATTCACAATACTGTTTGTATAAATTCTGAGCTCTTTTAAAATTTTTACTTCCTGAAGGGAACAGCTTTGCTGGCTTAGGAAGCCTGACAGCAAAATGTGTCAGAAACGGGAATATAGAGACATACTCTCCCAATCTGGATTGGAGTCACATACTCACTTTAAGATTCTGCTAGGCTCTGCAGTTAGATGGGTATTAACTAGTAGTCACGTGTTTATGCTGTTTAGTTTTTATAATACGCTTCCTTCTGTCATACTTAAGTTTTAAATAAAGATATTTGTGCTTTGCAATGGCTGGCTGCTCCCTGAGAAACTGTTGTCTGCAGAGCCACAGACACCAAGCTAAACTCAGGATTGCAAAAGAGTTTACAGTAAATGTAAGAACTATAGTCTTGCAAGGACTACAGACTAAAAGCCTGATTTGCAGCAAAAGTAACACTGTGACCTAGATCCCTCCAAAAGGTAACACGAGGAGGTGTGGGACCTAAATAGGATGGTACTGAGGAATCCAAAAAAGTGTCAGCATGTTATTAGCTTGTGATCTGTGACAATGTAATTGTCATTGATGGCTCATTCCCAAGGGAGGAAGTGGTCCACAGGCAAGAGATGATGGCAAGCTTGGCCCTAGGCCTTTTAACTTCTGTAAACCTGAACTAGCTCTCCCACCTAACATAACATTGGGCAAAAACATCAACAACAACTCAGGAGTTGAAAGATTTTATGAACTATGCTTTTTCTTTCTTTTAACTCCCAACCACCCCCCAAAGGGAAGATTTAGGGAATAGGAACAGCAGAAACCTCTGAAGTTTGAGGCTGCCTCTTCATAACTACTGTGGTATTTTACTTTATATTCAGCTCAGAGAGGAATGCACCTAACTGAAAAGGACACAGGGAGAAACAGAAGAAATACAGTCCACACTGCCTATGGTTACACATACATCGCAATTATTTTAGCGCAATTTAAGCTACCTGTACAATGAAGCATTTGGTGTTGAGCTCCCAACATCCATATTATATGCATTTAGGGAGATCTTTGTCAGACTGGCTCTAGTTTGATCCCATGAACTGAAAAGCACATTAGGTGAGCATATCTCCTGGTTAAATTTTATCATTCATGTTCTATAAGACTGCTCAAATATGTGAACCAAACTTCATCCTGAACACAACATCAGTGCCTCACTTCAGAAATTAATCCATAATTCAAATGAGAATGTTAATGTTGATCTATGATTCTAAAAGTAAATACCACTCACTACAGGACTTTGGAGCAGTGAAAAATGATATGTCTCTTCAGGTTCAAAATTGTCCCATCTCATTATGACCTTTAAAATGATATGTTCCTTTTTTTTTTTTTTTTTTTTATTCTATCTTTCTCATAGAAGAAGTAAAAGACAAAAGAAAAAACCACAACAAAAAAAACCCCTCAAAACCAGAATGTTTCAAGATTCAGACACAGGTTTTTATTTGTACTTTTGGGGTTTTTTACATTTAAAATTTTTTTACTTTTCATCTCATTTTATGGCAAGATATGATTTTTTGTTGTCACAATTTTTTTGTTTCTTGTTTCAGTACCTCTCAGTGGGCAGAGAACTATTTCCTATGCAGCTGCGATTAGGAGTTCACTTGTCATTATATTGTGGCACATTAGTATTACAATACTGTGCTGGTTAAGCTTCTTTCCCCAGGCTAGTATGTCATTTACATAGAGAGGAGACATCAGTCTAAGATTCAGTTGCCAGAACACAGGTGTCTATTTTAGCTGCCTGGATGCCAGCTGCTGCCTCCGAATGATGTTAGCCTCCCACATTTGGAAGGTCCCTTATCATCTTTGGCCATACTGGTGTGTTGCATACTCTACGGCACCTATATTGGCATTAGATCACAAACAGTGATGCCCATGTAAAAGCTGTCTCAGAACTAAAGAGAAGTGTTGTATAAATGACAAACTCTTTAATATGTATCCACGGATTTTTCAGTCTTGCACACGCTTCTTGGCATGTTATTGGCTGACAATCTGTTAATAGCTCTATCTACAAACATAGGTGGTGGGAATGGTAAGGGTATGAGAGAATCTGAGGAGACACAATAGACTTTTTGTCATGTACTGAATGCTAAGACACACATTACTGTCTTCCCTTTTTGGAAATTAACAAGAGAGATTTTGTTGTTATCTTTTATGGACCCCCATCTGAAAAAAAAAAAAAAAAAGGAAAGAGAAAAAAAAAAAAACAAAAGAAAGAAAGAAGTTGTTTCTTGGTTTTCTCTACACACAAAACTTTTCCTGCAGCTACAGGTTTAATTGCAGATTTCTCAATAGGGAGTCAAGAGAAAAAAGGAAATTAAATTAGAATTGATTCCTTACATATCACCTTGACATACTTTCAGTTTTCAAAAAAGTATCAAAGGTAGAGACAATGGATTGACTCTTGAAATATTTATCAAGTAAGTTTTATTGCCTCAAATGTAATAATTAATTTAATTTCTGACTTTTTTCCCAGAAAACTTTTGAACATTTCATTATTTTCTTCATTGAGGAAAAAAAAATTCCAAAGCAAACAAAACATCAGCACAGGGTATATCTATTAAGATCACTAATGTTTTTTATGGTCTCCCCCACTCAGAAGAATACCAGTTCTGATACAGGTGATAACACTGCTAACAACAGTAACCACTATATTGGAATAGAGCATTTGTTTTAGTCCAATGGGGGGTCCTCTGCATATCTGGGGTGTTCTGGTGCATGTAGGAAGAAACAAGAAAAAGTTCTAGAACACTTGCCACACAGATCATGATTTGGATATCTCACCAGTAAAACAAACTTGACTCAGAGAATTTGATATATTGCCAATTAATGAAAAAAATCCACCAAAAAGCAAATACTCTTCCTCCCCCTCCTCTTCCCCTCTCCCCACACCCCTGCACCCCTGATTCAGGTATTGAAAAACAAAGACAAATGGTTAAACAAACACTTAGGCAAAACACCTTTCCTCCCCCTTCCCCAAGCTCAGTTTCACTCCTGGCACCTCACATCCTCCCTTCCTACTCTCCACTGTCCTTGTCATCACACAGGCTATGCTCAGTCCCCTTGGTGAGGTGAGGGACAGTGTGGGGGGTTGGGGTCAGAGAGTAGTGCTTTCTTTCTGCCGCGCTCTGTCCTCATTCCTTTGTCTTTTCTTCTGCTGCTCCTTCCTTCTCACTTGTTTCCTCTGCTCTGGTGTGGGTCCTCCATGGGCTGCAGTCCTGGGGAAGTACCTGCTTTGGTGTGGGTTACCCATGGGCCACAGGCTGTTTGGGCGTGTTACCTGCTCTGCCATGGAGCACCTCCTACTGCTTTGGACTTTTTGTTCCTTTTTTTCTCAGAGTTTTGCCCTTTTGTAACCATGCTTTCTGCCACCTGCTTTGCTGATGGGCTCAGCTGTGGCCAGTGGTGGGTCTGTTGTGGAGCTGGCCAGGGCAGCTGCTGGCCTTTTCTCACAGAGGCTATTCCTGCAACCCTCTCCTGCTGCTACCGAAAGCTTGCCGTTTATACCAAATACAGGATATCACGAACTTACAGTGGCTTTTGAGAGCAAACCCCCCCCCACCAAAACAGAAAATATTTCATTAGAAAGCTGCTCTTTCTAAGATCCGAAATACTGGTGAAACAAGCTAACGAACTAATGTACAACGAAGGCAACCTTAAACAGATGATGTATAAAATGGAGGCACACATCAGTACAGGACTTAGAAAAGGGATACGAAATATAAGGTTAAAGCTGATGTTTCCAAAGCCTTTAAAGAACAGCAATGCCAGTTGAAATGAACATGCCATCTGGAGTTCAGCCGGTGTCAACGTGGTTTGTTATAGCAGCATGGTGGATCAAAGGACTGAGTGCTCACACCGTCACACTGAACAAATCACAAGTGAACAGGCTGTTGTACAGGGAGACCGACAATGGAGGGATGAAAACAGTTAACCCTTCTGGTCACAAGGCCATGAACTACTACTGTTGCAAAGTTGCCAACAAAGAAGAGAGTTTGGATCAACTTTTTAGACACAATTTATTTTTTCTCCTGAAGTGACGGACAGCCTGGAGCGATGCTTCTCTGCAATTAAAGGGATTGTTTGTATTCTTTCAATGTTTCACCTCTGCAATCCAACCTCAGCCATTCTCAAAGCATTGGCTTGCTCTTACCAAAGACAATGAGGAAAAACTTACGAACTTCCATTGTATCAGGACCATTGAATTTACTTTCTGTCAGCTAGCATGCATCTTTCTGTCTTGAAATTTACATGTACCTTTTTTTCAGGCATGCTATAAATCCCATATGTATGTCTAGCTCCATCATGTCTAGCTCCATTTTAAGACATTCTATATTGTATCTAAAACTTTTCTTTTTTTTTTTTTTCCCCCAAAAAGGAGCACAGAAATCCAGGCAGGTGACTTGGTTGGTTTGGTCTATCAATTCTGCTTTGAAGTTTGATCTATACTGTATTTTCCTCTGTAGTTCCCAGGTAGGTTTCTCAGGGGTTATGTACACAAAAGGACAGAACTTGTACTGCTCAGATTTTAACTAATCTTTAGATAAAATAATAGTCACTCAAAGAAAACTCTGTTCTGCAGTTGAACTCAGAACCCTTTGTGAGGATCCTGCCTTTCCCTTAGAATGTGGCAGGTAAAACTAAGCATCAAAGAGTTCATTGCTTCTTGCTAGAAAAAACCTAAAATTGGTAATCTAAGAAAGAAAAGCTCAGGGTTAAACAATAAACCCTATTGACTGGAGAAACAACATTTAAGTCATGTGCCTCTCCAAGTTCCCTGGAAAAACATACACACATTTGAAAAATGGTTTAGAAGCTGTAACATTTACTTTGGGGCACAGACAGCCATCCGTATTTCTAGATTCAGCTCCAACAAATTAGCACCCTAATTCTGTTCCTGGCTGAATGGGCAAGATTAATCTGACTAAAAGTGAGATTGGAATACAACTTTTTAACTCTCAATGTTTATACTGTAGTTGTCTATACACTAGTAACTTATGGTCAGTAAATTATTAGTTAATGGAGGCAGTTAACGGTAGTAGTTAAAATTACTTAACAGGCACTTTTAGGGTGAAATCCATTTAATCCTAAATTAGACATCCCAAAATCAGTGAGATGACTCAGGGTTTAAAAATTTTACCCTCCATATGTGATAAAGGGGGTCTGCAAAGATATATTTCTACGCTGAGGTGGAATGAATTGTACTTGATGTGCATCTGAACAAATTAGAAGTTGGTAACTATTAACTCACAGATGAACATCTTCAGACAGAAAAGGAAAACAGAATTCTTATAGGATCATGGTTTGTTTGACTGAATGCAGTAAAAAGGAAACCTTTCCTTCTCCCCCTGTATTTTATTTGTATTATCTCTTCTTCTGTACCGTAGGAACTTGGGCCCGGAAATTCAGAGAATAAAAACAACCTAGTTTTGAATCCTGTCAGGATTTAGTCATTTCTATAGTTGTCTCACTGGTCAGTCTTTACCTTTGTCAAAGTTGTAGTTAGTTAGTTTAAAAAAAAAAAAAAAAACACAACAAACAAAAAAACCCAAAGACTACTCAGAGATCACAGCAAAAGAAGAAAAAATATCAATTTAACTAATAAAAGGTAATCTACTCCTAAAAGTTAAAAAAACCCAATAGTTTTATATCTTTTGGGCTGGCAAGACTGATCTTATCTTGATAGATGTCTCTTCATCTAAAATTACAGCAAGTGCAAACCACTGTGTTCTCAGTGTGCACCATACATAAGAAAAGATATTTCCTTCTATACGTCATTTATAAATGGATGCTGTCACTCAACAAAGCCAGTAACTTTTAAAAACTTAATGAGAGAAGAAAACATTGTACATATATGTATGCTTTCACATGGCTGGGACAGAAACTGATGCCTGAAACTGTTAGAGGCTTTAGGAAATGAAGCTTTTTCTTCTCCCTCAGACAACAAAATTATTTATTGAAGTTTTAACGGTACATAAGAAAAAAAAGAAGGTATATATTCGTTAGAATCACAGAATCACAGGTTGGCTAAAGTTAGAAAACATTTTTCCCTAACCTGATCTTTCTTATTCAAGGGTAAATCTTTCATACTGCACTTTCCCAGCAGTCTTGGGGGCACAGTATTCCCAAAGGCCGGTCTTAATAGTAAAGATGAAGGCAAAAAAGGCACTGAGTACTTTGGCCTTTTCTGTGTATTTTGTCACCAGGACCCCTGTCCCATTTAGCAGCAGGCACACATTTTCCTTTTTCTTCTTTTTGCAGTTCATGTACCTATAGAAGCCCTTCTTGTTGCCCTTCAGGTCCTTCACCAGCTTTCAGGTGGGCTTTGGTTTTCCTAATCTCTTTCTTACATTGCTTAGATAGTGTCTCTATATTCCTTCCAGGTCAACTGATTTTGCTTCCACCTCTCACAGGCTTCCTTTCTGTGTCTGGGTTTATTTAGGATCTCCTTGTTCATCCATGCAGGTCTCCTGTTGCATTTGTTTCATTTTGTGCTTATCAGAATTGTCGGTTCTTGCGCTCGGAGGATGTGAACCTTGAAAATCAGCCAGCTCTTCTGAACAACTCTGCTCTCCAGAGTGGTCTCTCATGGGATTCTTCTGAGAAGGTCCCTGAGAAGACCAAAGTCTGCTCTCCTGAAGTCCAGGGTTGTGATCCTGTTTTTTGCCTGGTTTCTTCCTTCCAGGTTCCTGAACTCCACCATCTCATCATCACTGCAGCCAAAGCTGCCCCTGGCCTTTACATCCCAGACTTGTTTGTAACTGTGAGATCCGGCATAGCACCTTCCCTTGCTGGCTTCTTGACTGCCTGTGTCAGGAATTTGTCATGAATGCACTCCAGAACTCCCTTGGATTCCTTTTGCTCTGTTGTGTTGATCCTCCAACTGATGCCGGTGTGATTGAAGTCCCCCATAAGGGTGAGGGCCTGTGAATGTGAGCCTTCCATCCTTTGTCTGAAAAACAGGCAGTTGGTCTTCTTCCTGATCAGGTGGTCTGTAGCAGGCACCCACCACAACATGTCCCACAGCACCCATCCTTCCTACAGAGCCTGTATCCATCTCTTGCAGCACTCCAGTTGTGCGAGCTAGCTTACCACATCTCCATGATCCCTGGAACTGCAAAGAGACGTATAATTTCTCCTGTTTGTTCCCCATGCTGCATGCATTAGTGTACAGGCACTTCAGAGAGGCACCCAGGTGTTCTTATTTCCCACCAAAAGATACGAGATCTTTCCCCATAATGCTCTTCCTATAGGGAATCCCATAAGGGAATCCCCAAGGGAATTCACTTCCAGTAATTACCCATAAGGCACTTCCTTATCTATGTGAATGCATAGATACCCTGCTGCTCTGTTCTGTAGTTTTTGAGGTCTTTCTTTTCCACATCACCCTGCACCCTCTGCTCCTCCCTCACCGTTTTATACACTTGTTATTGAAAATACTATACAATGTATAGAAAGAGGGCATCAAACAATATGTATATAATGTTCTACTTGTTTTGCCTGCTTTCAGTAAACAGGAAAAAAAACCCCTTGTAACTTAAATGTCAATATGAATGCTGCTTATTAATTAAAAAAAAAAAAAAA
>NW_009226693.1:2961-3193 GCF_000690835.1 Fulmarus glacialis | reverse complement strand
AGGCCCTGAGCAGGGAGGGGCTTCCCGGTTTTGCCGGGGGATTTAATTTCCCGAACTCTGTTCTCAAATGAAGGATGACTGTTACCGAAACCCCCTGCTTCTCCCGTACTTCACCCCTGTCTTCGGACTTGGCTTTGCTTGAGGGTTTTTCCCCCTCCCTCTCTTGTTTTTAAAAAGAGTTCCCCATCATTATGTAGCAACCAGATTTTGTTGGGAGTCTTCCAGTGTAACA
>NW_009226693.1:0-2913 GCF_000690835.1 Fulmarus glacialis | reverse complement strand
GGGGGAGGGGAATAAGGTGTCAAATCATCCACAACGAAACTCTTTGGCAGTGGTACACCTGTCCTCCTTAAAGTCAAACAGCTTTAGCAACAAGTGCAGTCACATGAAAGAAAGAAGGCCTGGTTCACAGCCCTGGATTCAAGGAAGGCACCTGACCCTGTACTTTTTACATCCCTGGAAAGCCCCCTTCACCCAGCTATTGGTATTCTGCTTGGGTTGCTCCCACTTTGTTTTTTTCCACAAAAGCTTGGGGGAAGGGAAAGGGGAATCTGCTTTATTCCAGCACAGGGTGGAAACATTTTCTGCACTCTCAGAATTCTGTGGGATAGGGAAACTCTACCCTGATCTAATAGCAACAGGCAGGGTGCTGGTATAGACAGGATGCCAGGATTTTAAGTTTTCCTTCCTGCAGACTTAACACGAACAGTATATTATAATCAGATAAACAATTCAGCTAGACTACTGCTGTTCCCATTGCTAGGTGAACGCACATACACACCTGTAGTGCTGGATCAAAGAAATCTGTTGGAACCTCACAGCGTTCTTCATAACCTGCTCTGATCCTCCCCCCGCCCCCAATTCCTATAACTGGGTAATGCATCCTTTAAAACAAATCTGAAAAAACAATAGAGGTACCATGGGCAGGGCAGGGTGTTTGCTTTTAACTGGTTACAAAGACATATAGCTATGCTTAATTGCACACACTTAATTACATGCAAGTCTTTGCAGAATTGGGTTTTACTTGAAGATGTTACACAAAAGATAATGACTGACAGAGTAACAGTTCAAGAATAGAAAGAGTAATGAGAGTAAAATAAAATGCTTCTACAGGAAAACATACATATAGATACAGCAAATGCTAGACAGGGGCCCCCCTTTTCTTTTTTTTTTTTAAAGGGAAAAAGGCATTTAAGGAAGGAAGGTTAAAAGGAAAGAAGGGAAAAGTTACCGGCATTTTTCTAAATTATTTAGATACAACAGTCATCTGAAACACTGTCCTTTCATTAGTTTTAAATACTATTCTTTGAAGCACTGCATTTGAGAGAGCAAAAAATAACAGTACATTAGCTCACCCTGTTCAAGGCTACGCTTCACATCCAACTCTACAAGCCCATCCTCACAGCTGACCTGTTGATGCAGTGTAGAACTTGGTCACAGAGCTCCCACTGAGCTCAGAAGTGCATCTACGAAAAGCAGCTTGCAGGAGATGGTCTGTAACTAATTTGGTAACTTCTGTTTGCAAGTCTTGCATAGCAACAAACTTTTGAGAGCAAGTGGCATATTTGTGAAGTCACAAAACTTGGCAGAGGAATTAGCAGCACATCTCTTGATCATTACTTTAAACTAGATTAACTTCACAAGGTCCTTTTCAAACAAATTATGAAGGAGAGAACTTAAGACTTGCAGAATGATGACTTATTTTATGAGGAAAAAGTAACCTCTCACACACACACAAAATGCCACGGGGAGACCAACATACAAGTCACATTCCCTCTCACCTCCCAGGGAGGCAGATGGTGGGAGGGAGGGAGGAGAGAAGAGTTTTGAGGAAAAAAATTACCGTTCCTTTCAGCTGGAACAAACCCAGCATCTTTTTCATCACTGTTTATTTTTTTCCCCTTTCATGAGATCAGCAGGGATATTATTGGAAACAGTAATTCTATAAACGAACACAGCCAGACTGTGCATTAAAATTCTGACTATTTCCAAAGAGATACCCAGGCAGTTTTCAAAGGCAGCTACCACCAGAATCCTGCTTAGTTCTGCCATGGGACAGAACTAAAGCTGCAAGATGGGGTTTGTGTGGGGGGAAGCAAGAACCATATAGGAATTTCTAGTTCAAGCTGACTTTACAGTTTATAGACAGAGTAAACAGTAGTACAAAAAATAGCCTACTTGTGTAGCCAAAACAGACATCTATGCAGAAATTTGATAGGGAAGAACTAATAAGCACACGTGTTCTAATGAGTTCACACATATTTGTAGCCTTTATTACAGCTGTGTTAAGGGCAGATGAAAACATAGCTATTTTACACTGAAGTGTCCCATACCCCCACCCCAAGTATAGTCCCTCATAATTCTTCCTTGCTTTTTCTTCAAGTAGAGTATAAATCAGGGTAATCCTGCAAACTACTTCTATACAGGCCTAACATTATACTCTGTACCCTGGTTCTCACAGCAGCCCTATGTATTTAGGAAGGTGCTAGCTGACAATCCTACCTTGAAACAGATGAAGTCAGTCCAGAATGACTTATTATTCCCATCCAATTATGAAAGAATAAAATACACTAAGGCCAAATGTATGTAGACTACCAATTCGTAAAGAGATTCTTCATCAGCATACACTCGCTAAATACTTAACACCATCTAACAAAAATAAGTTTCACAATTTTGGAATTAGATGCTTTTCAGTGATGACATGAATTTTATGTCTCCAGCTCGTTATTTTAATCAATTCACTAGTTCTTTTTCATCATCAAGGGCTTTTGAACAAGAAAAAAAGGCTTACTTTATGGGCTCACCATTAGTGTCACTATTTTTTGGCAACTGAACAAGTAGATGAAAAGATAATCGACAAAAGAAATTGTAAGACAAGTTTTTCCATTACTACATCATAAGCATCACACTTCAAAAGCACATAGTTCTGCCCTGCTATTATAGGAGTTAGGACCTTAGAAACACATTTAGAAATCCTCACAGCTAGCACAACCACAAGTTCAGCTGCTTAGATAGCAAGCCTACCTTAACAAGTCAGTAGAAGCTGAACCCAAATAAATATGCAAAGAAAAATAATACTACCTACTATAAAGCACTAAGCTGTCGAGACAAGCACTGCTATACTAAACATACAAACTTAGGAGACTTTGATTAATGCTACCACTTTGTAAGCAGACCCGTGAGCAAAGAAACCTC
>NW_009226692.1:5046-5365 GCF_000690835.1 Fulmarus glacialis | reverse complement strand
GGGCGCGCAGCGAGGTGTGCGTGCGCCTGCCGCCGGGGAGGAGCACGCCACCTGGCGGAAGGAGGTTGCGCTGCGCGCGGGGTACCGGCGCGCGTGACGCCGTGCATCTCCGAGGCAGGCATTGCCAGACGTGATGGCGGCGTGCCCTGTCAGCTGTGACCGCAGCGTGCGATGCATGCTCGGTGTGGTCGCAGGACAGGTTACGCTACAAGCCTGTGCCCGCAGCACGCACGTCTCTACGCGTCTGTGGCGACAGTACGTCCTGTGATGTAGGTGTATAACTGCAGTGATTGATGTGGCGCGTGTTTGTGGTGGCAGT
>NW_009226692.1:0-4919 GCF_000690835.1 Fulmarus glacialis | reverse complement strand
GACCACAGTACGCGTTCCACGTATATGTCTCCGATCACAATTTGCTTTCCAGGATATGTCTGAGCACTGTATGCATAGCGATGTATGTCTATACAATCATGGTACACGTTGTTACGCTGTAAGCTCAGGAATTCCTTAAAAATATAAAGCGGGTATTTATTTGTGGCATGGCTAGAACTTGGCAGCGAGCCCCGAGCTTTGGGGTCTCCTGGGCTTTGGAGACACTTGTCCCGCAGAGCTCTGGCTTTCTTCGGCAGCGCGTACAGCCCCCTGTGTTGTGCTGGGTCTCGTGGCTGGGGTACGGCCAGCGGACAAGAGACGGGAGGCCCCTTCCCTTGATCGCAGCCACGCTGCCATGAAACCTTGGCTCTTGCAGTGACCCTGACCAGGAGATCATTGCACGCGAAGGAGTTAGTGGACCACGTAAGAGTTAAACTGCTGCACGCCCAGGGTGGCCTTTGGGCCTGTGTTGCGCTGCACAAATCCCTCAGGACAACCTTGGGACAACCTCAGCTCAGCGTAATGGAGGAGCCTGCAGGCAGCTCCCCCTCTGAACCAGCAATTACACCACCTGCATGGCCTTGCCCTTATCTAGAAATGCAGCAAGTTCTCATCCTTTCTGTTCGACAGTAGAAATGATGAATGGAGTTGTTTTCATGCAAGAAAATCCTACAATAGCTTGAATGACCAAAATGAGGTAACCCTTTCTATGGACAGGGTCTGCATGGCGCGCTGCGTATGCACTGGAGGCCCGTTCAGTGCTGCACAACTCAAGGTTCCCAGCATCAAAAGGGACGTACGATTAGCTGTACTATTCTCTCTTTGTCTATAGTGCCATCTCTTATTGGATGCTAATAGACCAGCACTTCCTGGTGCAAAACAGCTCTTCACGGCCCTTCCCTAAGCGCAGAAAGCACCACTTCTCTCAGGCAAGCTGCAAATGGAGCTTCAGAGAAGCAAAAGCTTCTCCAGGAGGGCGGTGTCACTGCAGTGCCATGTCAGGGTCGTGTAGTGGGTGCGTCACTGTGTAAAACACCACAGTATATTCATGTCATTTATGAGTTGCTTGTAGCTGCAATGCCAAGAAACGGAAATCATTCCAGCTGAAGATGCTCTACTATTAACACCTCTTCATCTAACGCAATGTACTTCAGCGACTGCTCATCCTCTTCATATACGCCTGTCTTCATGTTTGGGATCATACATTAATTGCAAAAAGTTGACAGCAATCAATAAAGCAGTTTTCACTTTGCAGAATGGGGAAAAAAAAAAAACCCAACATCCTGAGAAGTATACCCTCATGGGTATCACTTTAAACAAGAGGCTCATGGCCATGGCCATGGCCGTGCCCTGGCCAAGGGCATGAAGAAGATACAGGCCCTGCAGGGGAATTCCACAAGGAATGTGTGAAGCATGAAGCAAAACCATTTTTTTGTGAGTGTTAAGGATTATGTGCGTGAAACATGGATTGGCGGTACCTCGCTATAAGGTGCTTTGCCTTGCGAGGACGTTTTTGTCCTCAGCACTGTCCAGGATAGTTGCTATAAAGCGTCAATCTGTCTAATTCCTGTCCGTATGGACAGGTGCCTGCAGTGCCCCCAGGCATGAAAGATCTCCACAAAAGCCACTTTTGAGGCTGACTTCAGGTTCCCCACTTGTTGTCCTGGGCAAAACTACCTGGGCGGAGGCCAGCGGTCCTGCCCTGCCACCTCCCTGGCTGTTGCTTCTTGAACCTTCTGGGTGCAGTGACAACTAGCCGGGCCATGACGCTTTTGCTTTGACTCTCACGAAAAAGTTTGGTACAAGCCCCCACTGTTAGCGTGAGCGGGGCAGGTGGCAAAGGGTTAACAGGCACAATGAGAGGGCGAGCGACTGTGCACCAACCTTGACTGTGCACCAACCTGGGGTGCATCAGGAGCACAGGGAGCTTTGAGCTTCAGAGCAGATGAACCTGGCTCTGCTCCAGGGTCTGGACCTGGGGGAGGAATCTGGTTTCGGTGCCCTCGGGCAGTCTGCCACAAGCCTTAACCAGAGGAGCTGGTAACTGGGAGTGGGAAAGCAGAAGGCATCTGCTGGATCTCGGCGCACAACCTGGGACAGAACACATTTACTCAAACTCTTCCTTGTCTGTGTTTTTGCTGACAGCTATTTGCGCTGTCAGTATCTGCCCTAGACCAGCCAGGAGGAAAATTTCCACCTTTTATTATTTATACCTGTGTTGTAGTTTGTATCGTACAGATGCAGTTCCTTTTACTGGATGTTGCTTGCATGAAGCTTTAAAATCTTGTGTGGTCTGTTGAAGTCTATTTCTCTGTTTGGCTGCATGTAGCCATCAAAAGACTTTTTCATATTTGCATCACAACTGCTGCAACTGAACTGCCTGTTCATACTCTACAAGCTTTGCTCTGACACAGTCAAGTTTAAACTGTTGTTTTGTGTGACAATCTGTTAAAGAAGGGAAACATCAGCCACAACTTCATTGCTAAAAATAATTCACCAGAGAAGCCTGGTAGAGACATAAGTGTCATGGTAAAATACTTCTTTGATTTTTAGATTTTTTTTTTTACTAAGAAGGTAATATATGAATTTGTTTTTATTAAAGCAAATCTAAAACAAATGATCTAGATTTAATTTTGAATAATTTAGGAAGATATAACCAGTGTATTTTGATGCCAGGGCTCAGAAGTGGTGAAGAATGAATGAAAAAAGCCTGTTGGAATCTTAATGCTTTTTAAGATCCCAAAGAGAAAAGCTGATATATTTAGCAATCAATGCTAAGAAATTTCAGAAGGCAAGAATTAGTTTCTTAGAAACACACGAAACTGAAACAGCCTCACAGTCACTAGAGAAATTTAGTGAGTTTTTCCCTTGGAGACATAGAGGACCATTTAATTAAAAAGAAAAAAAAATGCAGTGGAAGAATTGCAATCTTACCAAAATCTTTCTCACTGCTGAGAAGAGGTGGCCCAAGTGCCAGTAAACAACATGGATTTTGAATTCTTTGATTTTTATTATAAAACCTATTTTTTTTAAATGCAAAGATCTGTCTAGTTTTGGGTCTGATAATCTTAATCTACTATATCGTATACCATTTTCAGTCTTACCCACTTATTATCTGCAGCATGTACTTACTATTCCTACACAAACATACTAAGAAGCCCAGAAAACAGTTTTCAACTTGTAATTTGTTAGTGACCCATTCAAATTCAACATTGCTTTATTTGCCTTGAGCAATTAAAAGAGAGTATAAAGACATAGTAAGTAAGGTTTAAGAAAGAATTGGAGCATGGGATTGTAGCATAGGGGAAACAAGTAAATCCTGGTTGGCACAACACTATCTTCTGCTTTACAAAACAAGAATCCAAGACTACACCCTGTAACATGAGGCAAGGCTACAACAAGGCAGAGACCTGCTACACTGTAGAGAGGACTGAAGAGTGATGAAATCACTTTAAAAGGTTAAAATTATTAGGGATTTAGACCGCAGCTCAAGCAGAATAGGAAGTTAAAAGATGAGGATTGCTTGAGCAAAAAAGCCTGATTTTTTTGTTTTGTTTTGTTTTTGAAGAGAAGCAAGTTGAGCAGGATTCCAGTAAGTAACAGGTTTTTTTCTACGCGAGTACTTTCATAAAATTCCTTGCAAGAAACAGCTTTTTTCATAGGTGATATTCCAGTCTCTGGAAATGTCTTCTCATTTGCCCTTAAATAATTCTCCTTGACGTGCATGTTAATGGGAAATGGTATCTTTCACCCTTCTTACAGTTTTTACTGCCAAAGAGCAGCAAAGTTTATGACAGTTTCTTAAAACTGTCTCCAGTTGGCTAGAAAGAGATAACTGAAAGAATGCAAACCAAATAACCTTGATTCACAGACCTCTGCTTCTTTTCAGCTTGTCTTGACAAGCACCTGGAGTGTCCAGGCACTTCTTTTAACCCTTACCATTGCTGAATACAGACCTACTCATCTTGTAGTGAAATTTCATGCAGCTTTAGGATACAGAATAAAATATTAACACAAAATTTGTGCTACAATGGTTGGCTATACATCAATACCAAAAGCAAGAGCCCTGTTGGTACTGATATATTACTAAACCTATTTACAGAAAAGGAGCTGCTCCAGGCTAATGCAGTGCCTACCTAAAAAAACCCAAACAAAACCCCACCCCAAGACAGAAAAAAGCATCAGACTCATGCTCCAGCGAAATTATCACACATATGAATTCAAGACAGTTACTGTTGCTCACCTGACACAGGATCACTTGTTAAGCTGCAGTAATATTCTGAGTTGGTATCTCATGGTTCAGGGCTAGGTGAAAATGTGCTTCTACAAGTAGAAGGGTTGCTCAAGACTATGTGTCACGTGCCTTTATACATAGCCTCAGGCATTTACATATTGCAAGAGGAGTTTTTGCTAGAAAATATTGCCCCAATTAAGATTTTTCACCCTAGTTTGTGGTGCATTTTTATGAGTTCTGAAGGAAAGCAGGTTCTGGAGACTCATGATGAGAAAACTTTGAAGGCCATACGCTATGTATTTATATCCCCTCATCATACCCTGTGTGTGCAGTCCTGTCAGGTAAGGAATTATTATTAAGTCCACTTTATAGGACCCCGGAGCATCCCGATGAGCAGGATGATTTGTGCAAGGCCCTATAGGGCATGCCTAATAGAATTCATTCTTCTTGTCAGTATGTTAACCATCATATCACTTCTCTACCTAGAATACGAGCATTTATTTATATGGACCTTAAAACATCCATAGTCGCATTTCCTAGAAAAAAATAATTTACTCTGCTGTGCAAGCTGAAGACTTGTTACACTCCAAGTCTTACAGGTAAAATGGGACACACCGTATATGTGGAGTTAAGCATTTATTGTTAGTCTAATTTGACATTGTCGTGGTTTAACCCCACGCAGCTG
>NW_009226691.1:0-65505 GCF_000690835.1 Fulmarus glacialis | reverse complement strand
CCTGGGTTGCTCTGCCGCACCTCTCGGATGCACCCTCTCTTCGGGGAAGGGGGTTTCTGTGGTGCAGGTGTTTTGGAAGGCGTGTACCTTTTGTGCGACTGCCCGGCGGGCTGCGGGAGGCGAGGCTCTGTGGGTTTCTAGCGTTATCCGTCAGAAGGCCTCGATGAAAAAAGGCTCAAAGGAAACTTCTCTGCAAAGGGGATTGAGAAAAGCTTTGTGGAAACACAGAGGAAAAAGGATATAGGTGTGGCCTGTGCTCTGGAAAAAACATTGTGAGAGCATCCTCTAAGTCAGAATTGGAAAAACTTCGAAATTTGAAGAAATGAGGAGGAATTTCCATGCCTCTGCTAAGTACCCTGCGTCTGTGTACCTCGAGATGCGACAAGAAATGGGTCCCCGTATGGATGTTGTGGCTGCGAGTAGTTGTTACTTGGTACATCTTTAGAGACAGGGGAGCGTAGGCCCTTAGAGTTGGGTAGTGTGGGATGTTATCAAGCATAGCTCTGAAATGGAAATAGCTTTGGTTTGGTGCCTTTGCAAAAAAGTTTTTGTTCAATGCGTGTGCAGGCTTTGTAGTGATCGTAGTATATTCCTCTAGTGACTGGAGAATATAAAGGCTGCTGATAGAACCTACAGGTAGAGCCTTCGGTCTACAGACAACTAAGGAAAATCAGCCTTGACAAATACTGTTTCTTTCTGGTAAACAGGCTTTGATGCCCTGTGCAGGTAGAAGTGATCGTATTTCAGAAAATACTTAAAGATGCAGAAAAAGCTCACTTAATATATCTCTCTTCATCTTCATAATCTTTCTCTAAAAGAACTGCTACTTTCCTGCCTATATTTTTCTGTAGGATTGTCTCCATTCTTATACGGGCATGGATTTGTGAGGCTCTGTGAGATTTCATAGAAAATGAAAGGGAACTGTGCAAGTTAAGGGTAACGAGTTACTTCTGAATTTTCGTATTTGTTTTGAATAGAAGCTTTGTATGCACTAAATAAGTGCACGCACACAGTGATTTTTGCTTTTAAGAATGCCGCTATTCCATGAAGGACTTTTGCTTCTGTTAGTGAACAGGAAAATTGTTGACTAGCTTTCTTTTCCTTTTTTTTTAGTCCATTTTCAGAAGTGTGTACATGTATTGCAGGAACCCATTAACTGCAAGAAAGCTGAAGCTCAGAAGCTTCTCTTTCATAAGTTATGTAAGCAAAGAGTGTTACGAGTTTTTATCTATACACCCAGAAATAAGGAGTCTTATTTTAGAGGTCTTAATGCTTATTTTGGTATTGCCAGTGATTTATTTGTTACTGCTACTGATTTAAAGTAGTAGCTGCTTTAAGTAAGCAATTTGTGAAAACGGAAAAATCTGAGACTCCTTCCTCTATAAGTTGTCTAAGCAATACTAGTTATGGTGAAATATTGTAATATTTTATATATGCAGAAGGTATAGAGTTTTCAGCAGTAGAATTTAGCGTGCTTTGGAAAGGAAAGTGCATGTCTTCATCTTGTAGTAGGGGAGGCTGAGTTACGCACTTGAAACACTTGAGTGCTGGATGGCTTTAGGCAAATTTGCAGAACTTAGAGTAGAATCCAGGTCCTCAAGGTAGCAGTCAGGTGTTCTGATTTCAAGACCAGTAGTTAACAACACTTCTTGGACTGTTGTCAGCTGAACACCTTTTTAAGCCTTCTAATCATCAAACTAAAATTTGGAAGTATTTTTAAAGTAAGTTAATATGTTTCAACAGATCACCCTTTTGGCCTTGCAGATCGTGATTTGAGAGCATTAGGTTAGGCTACCCTTCTAGGTATATAGACAGCATCTGTCAGACTCTTCCTTCTCTTATTTCTCTGGATGACAGAGATGGCTCTTGCATATAAGAATACAGTTTACTCTTCACCCACAGGTTTTGGGGAATGGCTTGGGAGTGGTAACTATGGAAAGAGTAGGCAGAAGGAGGGAGAGCAAACAAAGGGAACTAAATGAGTTTTCTGTTGGGAAGGAGGTCTGAGACAGGAGTGTGGGGAGAAAGCAGTAGATGTTCTATTTGAGTTTTGCTTATCTGAAAGAAACCTGTTAACACCTTGATATTCTGCCATAATAATCAGGAAGAAATCAAATACCAAGACAGAATTACAGGGCTTTCAAAACAGAGTGATGTTGTCAGTACATTTATTTTAGGGTAATTGTGTAATACTTTCTTGTATTAAACTTTGTTCTGTGGAAAACCAGAAAATGTTTCAAGTAAACTTATTTTGCGTCTTTGATGTAAATTGTCAAGTGAACCTGATTGCTATTCTTTCTATAATAAAGTGTTTAGACTGCAGGTTCTTTTCATTTTTTCGGGAAGTTCAGACTAGAATGATCATCCATTAAGACTAAATGGAGCGGAGATCACCATGCATCTAACTTTCAAGAAAGGATATAAGATGAATTTTTATAATATGATACGTGGACAATGTGAAATGAAAATGATCCTATCGAATAGCATATAAATCTGTTTGACGTCGTGAAGTACAGCTGCAGCAACCTTAGCCCCTTTTTCCACACAGTTCTCAGCATGGTCAAACAATGGTTCTGTTAAGCTTCTACAGCACTGAGATCTGAGTTAGAAATGCAGTGTAAATCTCTGGGATTAAATGGTCAATTTTCATTTTCCAACCATGACTAAACTTCTCTCTGAAGGAGGAGGATTACTACTCTCTCAATAGTGCTTGATATTTCTAAAGTGCTTATTGCAGTGGTATTTAGGCAGTCTATACAGCTTACAGAGAATGGAGGAACTGATTCAGAGAACAGAACCTGAAACCTCTTCGAAAATAACAGTGCTAAGTATGAATTGATGTTCATGTCAGCTTCTACTTTATTTTGAGTTTTCAGCTTCGCGCTTTTCTGATATCATCTTAATGCTGAGTTCTTTCCTTACTCTGTTCTCTCCATTTCTCATCCCCTGCTTTGGGAAACCCTAGTTAGAAACAAAATGCTGAAACGAAATAAATCTATGATACAGAATTTACTTTTCCATTTAGTACAGGTGATGGTTCAGGGCCTTGCTAGCTTTTTCTGGCATTTGTGGGACAGTCTTCAAATACATTAGTTTTGCTTTGGTTTAAGGTAAATAGTCATCGGTTAACTAGGGTTTTGCTTGTTAATCGAGGCTAAGTTTCAAAGTAACTTTTTGGAACTTTTTGATGATTGAAGTGAAAAGCAGTAGTGTTAATGTTCTGGTATGAGTACACAGGCTGCATGACTTTAGCACACCCACCTGGAAAAGGAAAGTGGATAGGAGAGGGCTAGCTGCTGCAGCATGAATTTTAAGGTGCCTCTTGGATATACAGAGGAACTTGGAAAACTTTTGTGTACCTTAAGTTTCAAATCTAAGAAATGGCTGGTGGTGTTACATGAGCATTTTGATGCCTTCCAACTGTGGCTGAAGGAGTAATCTTTCAATACCTTCCAAAATGGGTTGGCCTTGCTACTCTACTTGCTTCCTTTGATAACAGTTAAAGAGCTTAGATACCTAATGAATCATGGCTCTGATGTTCCTCGTCTAAATGGTTTTTTTTGTTTCAAGTATGAGAATATCATGCTGCTTGAAAAAACTTGGTTTAGCTGCATAAGAAAATAATTAATCTACAAGCTCCAGAGTGGTACTTGCACCAGCTTGTTTGGGAGATTTCAATCTGAAGAGAGAAAAAAGTCAGCTTTTAAAAGCCTGAAGTATAATCTGTTGAGTTTTTTTGGTAATGTTAGTTTCCATGTTGAAAATGGGAGGCCAGCTCAAAGTTTCAATACATCTGTGAGTGTTTTCATGTTGTCTGTGGCCTGAATTGTGACGATTGACTCGGGAATTGAAAAGCCTGGAATTGTGGAGGAAAGGACTGCTCAGGAAATGATGTGTAACTTCATTTGTGGGCTCTGGGTGGGGGAAAAAACAACCAAAGATTTGAACATGAAAACTCCCTCAGGATATATATCTTTGGGCTTTTGAGTGCAGTTGCAATATATGTGGGCATACCCGAGAGCATTTCTCTTCGGCAGCTTGAATATGAGTGACAGTGAAGCGGGCAAAATGAATAGCCTGTGCTGAAGTCCATTTTAAGAAGAACTCTGGACTTCTACAACCTATACTAAAGCTAGACTGCTACTCCTTCATTGTTGCAGGTACTCTGTATACCTTGAATGGGCTTATGTTGTGTTTAGGTCTTTGACTATAAGGTAGTTGTACCTTGTGTCATTGAAAAACAAAACAAGAAAACTTGCTTGCAACTTGCAGGTTTCCGCCAGGTATCAATACAAACTCTGGGAAGTGGGAAAAGAGTATTCCTCAACTTAGTTGGGAACTACACTTTAAGTGACCAAATTACCTAGTCATTTATAATGCAAGCATATTTCTTCTAACAGCTTACAAATGAAGGGGGACTACATCTTTCCATTATGTGAGCTCTAGTCACACTTTAAATTGGCTTGACTCCACATTTACTTGGGTTTACATGCAAATGAATTTGGTAACCTGTTAGGAGGTGATGATAGTGACACTCAATCTGTTACTTCAGAGTTGGGATCTACCTGTACTTGAGTAGTTGGTCGCAGGACAGCGTCAATCTCATTTCTGCTGGGACAGCTTCTTTTGAAAAGAATGTCAGGGAGAATACTCTGTAGGAACTGTGGCTAATTAGGAGCTTTTCCATTAAATTTAACATGCAAGTGCTAAAGTTACATGATAGAACTGGTATTTAAATCTGATTATCTTTGCTTTGTGCTTTAACTGTGTAGTGGTTATTTTAATATGAAAAATAATATTCACAGAATTATGTAGAAAAGAAAAAACCCCCTAGTCTTGTTGGTTTTCCTGTTCCAAATTCATTTAATCAATGAAACTCTTACTAATGTCCAGTAGATTTATTTTCTGTGTCTTAAATATAAATTCTGTCAGCTCTGGTGGTCTGTTTGCATTTGGGGTGTCTCTTGGTTGGGTGAGGAGAGAGCAATCAGTCTTCATCATGGTGGATAGTGGAAGAGGAGTAATGGTCAATAGTAAGTGATAAATATTCATTGTTGTTACAAAATAGAGCTTACAATGCTCTTGTGATGTAGTCATTAGTATTGCAGAACATGAGCTAGTCCCTAGAGACTGTAGACACATACTTTGATGTTTTCCAGACAAAAGTTTAGTCACTTGAGTGACTACATTTGGGAGCTTACATTATATTCAGTTGATTGAGTATACATATATTTTTATAGTTAACTTGGAAACAGTATTGGCAAAGAAATTAGCAAATTGTGCTACTAAGAATGATTACAGGAAAACTTTTGGAGCAAACTAGTACACATTGTTTGAAAAAAAGTAAGTTCAATACAAATTACAACAAGAGAAGAAACTAGAAGGAATCGGAGGCTGTAGAGTTTCTAGATGAGTTTCCTTCATTTGCATGGGTTTTGTTCACCCTCATGGAGGTGAGGAACTGGTCTTATCCTAGCGTTGAAGGCCGCTCCCTCTCTACCCTTCCCTTCTGTCTAAGCACATCTGCTGGGTACTGTGGCAGTATATTTATGAGGGCAGCATGACAGGGTCTTGCCAAAGCTGATGGGGTTACTTTTGGAATTGTAGATCCTGCTTCTGCTCCATTGAAAGCATGAACTAATTACGAACTAGATATTAGTGTGATGGTCTCAGGAAAAGGAGAAACTTGGTAATGTAATTCTGAAAGCATTAACTCAGAACTTTTTTTAAGGTCCTGCACCAGTAATCACCTCTGAGGTCATCATCTCTCTACTTTGTGTCTAGTTGCAAGTAAAGCTTGCAGTGAGAGGATTTTTCTTCTGCTGCATTTATCGTCATCTTGCTGGATTCAGTCAAAGACAAGGACTCTTTTCAGAGCTTCCAGACAAGCAGACATCACTGCAGCTCCCAATTCAGAGATCCAGTGGCTAATCCAAATGTTTCTTAATGTTTGTGTTCCTGTGGACTAAGTAAATGACACTTCCCCTTTGTTCTCATTTTTTATTTGTATGTTGGGCTGCAAGGTAGGTCATCTTTACTGTTTACCCTGCTCTCACCTGGGTGGTACTGGAATATATGAATGGTGAAAATACATGCATAACTGGTGAGCCTTTTCGTTGTCTAACTGGGCTAACTGGTGCTGCTCCCACCCCTACCCTTGCGTCTGTCTCACCTTACGGCAAACTAATGTAGGTGGTGGAAACCACTTTTTATATAAATGAATAGGGTTTTGGTGATGTTTGCTCACTGGATTGGCTTGTGGGCTCAGACAAATGACAAACCTATCAAACAGGAGAGGGTGGAACTACACTACCAGCAAAGATGCCCCTTTTGATGGTACCTAGGTGTTAGACTGACTGCTCTGAAATATGAAACCTTATCCTTAATGACATTGGGTTCTTGGCTGCTGCTTGGCTATAATGTTCCAAGGACATAGATCAAATAAAAACACCATTAATGCTTTTACGATAGGGTGCTGTAAAAATCTGATTGTCTTGCTATACCTTGTTAGTAGTAGATCTAGTAGATCACCTTCTTCCCAGTGTTCCAGATGGCAATTTAAAAAAAGTGCATGCGACTATATTTGCAAACTCTGACAACTTTATTTTTAAAAATTGTATTTAAAAAGACATTTTCAGAAGGTTAAGAGACGTTTTCTA
Source organism: Fulmarus glacialis (assembly GCF_000690835.1). Lineage (NCBI taxonomy): Eukaryota > Metazoa > Chordata > Aves > Procellariiformes > Procellariidae > Fulmarus > Fulmarus glacialis. Next base: position 58,846 of record NW_009226691.1, on the reverse strand, counting down.
AAAATACAAGTAGGTTACATTTTATCATCTTTCTTTACTTGCCAGTAAGCATTGCTGCTGAAAAGTCCAGTCCCATCTATGGCTGTGTGATTCAGCTTTCTCTGTCTTGTATTGGCACCAGCGATCACGGAGCTGTTGCAGATTTGCCAGTCCAGCTGGACCTGTGTTCATAGGGCTGCATCGCTTTGTACTGTTCCACTGGCTCAAAGGGTGTATTAGAAATACCTTGCTGAAGTGGGAGCACTCATTTTGGCATTAGCTCAGATTTATATAAGTCTCTGTAAATTGTGATCCCCAGACTTTGCCAGTTCCTTCTCAACAACGATGAGGAAAAACAACAGTAGGAAACACGCTTGAATCTCCCTGTTGCCTGCAGTGTTCATGTTGGTTTACAGCCATAGGAGAAGACAGTATTACCTATTAGCTGTGACTTGGAGTCCCCTGATCAAGTATTCAGCAGTGATCAGCACTTCTCTCACAACAACAGTTTCCATAAGTGATATAGATGCTGGAGATGTAGGGCTTTGGTATGAGGTTGAGCAGTGTATTAGTGGTAAAAGCTTAAAAAGTAGCTGCTGCAGTATTTCATGTGTAACCGTTACTCTGTTGTCTGTGATCTCATACCCCATAGTAGTTCTTTAAAATTATTTTGAGAAAATGCACTGTGGGAGACTTTTCTATTTGTATACAAACTCTAAGTAGTTTTGCAAGTTCTCTCTAGACACTTAACTAAAATAATCAAATCTTTTGATCACTTGATGTTGGTTTGTGTGTGGAAGAACCTGTCCTTGCTTATGAGCGAGTGTCCCCTCAAACCTATTGTTTCCTTTATGCGTTTGGTGCTTAACTGTGGTGTGTTCTCAGCCTCTGAGTTGGTCCGTCTGGTGAAAGGTGGGGGATTTTTAGGGTAACGAATCCTTGAAGTACTGGAGTACGTGAATAATTTAAAACGTGTATGTTGTGTTTTATGCAGTAGTGTAACTACTGATGTAAGATATTCTTAAATCAAGCTGTTCTTTAAATACTGCAACACTTCTTTTCATGTATTGGCAAGCACCAGTGGTGTCAAGTGACATTAGCTGGTGATAACCTTTCTAATAATTCCCACAAAATAATTTAATTAATTATTATTTAAAAAGACAAGAAAACCTGGATTTTTTTTCAAAGCTAGAACGCTTTCAAAAGTAAAGGAGGAAAAATATATTTGAGCCAGTCCTAGTAACGAGCATTTTGCAAATGCTCGTAAAACCTTCATACTGCTGGTGAGTAGCAAACATTCTACTTAGTGCCTAACAGCTGTGCTCTGTCAGGCCAAGGATCTAGTGCTTTGTCTCTGACATTAAAAAAAAAAAAAAACAAAAAAACAAACAAACAAACAAAAAAAAACCAAACCCCCAAACTGGGTACAAGAACAGAGCAATGTGATACTTTCATATACTCTTCCAGTTATTGGCAGCCTTTGATTTCAGAAACTCCTTGAGCCAGGAGTTGCATCTGGAATGTAAGTGAATAGTCCTTTCTGGACCTTTCTTCCATCAATTTGTCTTGATTGCTTTTCGAGTCCATTTATACTTTTGGCCAACATCCTGTGTAAATGAATTTGTCTCACTGGGGGGTGTATAGGAAAAACCCTTCTTTTAGTTTAACCTTCTGCTTGATAACTGTGTCGCCATACCACTCGTACTTGTGTAGTGAGGGGTGGGGAAAGAATAGTCTTTCTACCCTCTTTCTCCAAGTGGTTTGTAATTTCTGTAGACTTCTGATATATCATGTCTTAAGTCATCTTTTTTTCGAAGGTGTGGATTTCTAGATCTATTTAGTGTTTTCTTCTGTGTAAGATGCAATCTAACTCATGAAGTACTGTATGTCACATGCTTATTTTGTTCTACCCTATCTCCATGCAGGCGTTGTGCATGCCCGGGATTTATACCGTGACTTGAATATGTTAACAATTATTAGGAAGGTAATGGAACAGAGAACTTCCTATTTTTCCTCCCTAACTGCTGCTTCCAGTATGCTGTTATTTTGCCATTATTTTTCTAATGCCTGACACTATCCTTGTCTATGAATTTTAATTCTTTCCACTTGGGCTTATTCTGTGTCCTGCTTTGATTGCAGCACAAAACCTTTAGATCAGTTGAGCTGTTCAGAAGTTTATTTCATATTAAAAGTTGTTGCCACATTTTTTTTCACATTCCAAATTTGAAAACAGAATGGTAATTGGCAATATTCAGTCTTCTGAATGAAAGAGTGAATTGACATTTTCTGTAGTAGCAGAAAATCAGAAAAACTGTCATAGCAATGTTGGGAAGGTTACTGTGAAAGGAGCACTGCAGTGAAAGTAGTCTGGTGTTTAATATATTAAACTATTCTGTTCATTCTATAATAAGTGAAAATTCCAGGAATTTTAACTAAATTTAATCTTCTAAATGAAATCTTTACCTCTGGGCATCAACAGTACGTATAAATTTTTAAGCAGTTTTACCTACAGATAAAAATGACAGTCTGGCTATCTCCCATGATGGTCTTTTTGGAGGAAAGAGATAGGGAAAGTGTTCTGAATGTGTTTCCAGAAAGAAGGAAGCTTTCCTATGGTAACTTGTACTGCAGATCAGTGGGGCAAGGATTATCAAATGCTCCCTGTGGCAGCAAAAAATAGTGTTACCAGTAACTCTGAAATGCGAGAATAGCAATACATGGGATCTAAATTTGGCGATTTCCCTGTTTCTCCTCATCTTTCTGACATCTGCTTGTAGCATTTATAGAACTGTTTTGTGGAGATGGAGAAATGTTAAGTTTAGATTTGCTTTACTGAGGATCTTGCTGAGTCACAAATACTTCTAACTGTTAAAGCTGGGGGAAGAAACATTGGCTATTTTGCTCTTTATGTAAAGCTTTTACTCCTGATGCATTTTAGGTGTATATCTCAAAGCTGGTGTGTTCTACAAATTCTGATTTTGAGAGGTGCTGTTCCTGTGGATATGCATAGGATGGCATTCCTTTTCCTGCTAACCCGTTTCCTAACAGTTCTGCATTCAGTGTTTAAAATTGACCTTCTGTGTGTGTCTATGTATGTCTCTGTTTTGTCAGTGCTAATGCTGATGTATCTGCATCTGAATCTGCCACCTTGTCCCAGATCGGGCTCTGTATGTGATTTGGTGGTAACCATTTTTCTCTCTCAAACAGTCAGAGGAAGGTGCTGATGCTACGCACTCCCCGTGGGTAACCCTATGGTAGTTAATGCACTTGCATAGGGTCTGTGAGGTCTAAGTTTAGTCCCTCTCTTGCCCCAGTCCCTCTTGCAGGGAGATTCAAACCTGCATTTCCAAGGAGCAGCAGCCAGCAGATAAGTGACTATTCTGGGACTGGAGCAGTCTCTACACCCTTGATTGAAACTCTGTTCTGTGGTTTTCTCCAAATGATGAAACTTTCCTTAACAACAGTCTCTCGAGATCCTGCGTATCTCCAGTGGGAGCAGGAAAAGGCAGAGCGACAGTGTGGGGAAATACACCAAGACTGAGGTCCCACTACCGCTTGTCCGAACAGGAATTGTGCGGTCTTGCCGTCGTTCCTTTGAGACGCTCTGAAGGGACTGGGTTAGCTGTGGGATGGGTAAGGGTTAAATCAGTCTGAAAGCTGTAAGATGGAAAAGCCGGAGCTGAGCGGCTGGAGGAGATGGTTGAAGAGAGCTGGAGCCGAAGCAGGTGAAAGGTCAGAGCTGGCCTGTGTGGGCTGGGAGCTCCGGGCAGGGCCCGCGGCGTGGGGCGGTGGTGATCACTGGCCGACACACAGCGCCGATTAACTGTTTCTGTTCATAAACACTTCTCACTGAACAGAAACAAACCTGGCATTAAATACCTAGAAATAGCGGTGTCCCACCAGTCTTGGTTACCACAATGCTTTGGAAAAAATTAATCTCGAGGTTGTCAGCCGGGGGTAGGGGGAGCTGACACTGGCTTTGAATTGCACCCGGGATGGTGTTCTGTGCAAGTGATGGGTTTGCAAAAGTGTCTTAAGGTCGTGAGATGTCATGCAGGCATCTGCAATTCAGAGACAGAACCTTGTAAGTGTCTTTTTTTTTTTCTTCATGCTTACATTTGTTAACAGCGTTCAAATAATGCAGATCTAAAGACTTCTGTTAATAAAGGGATAAACTCTGTAACTAGGAATGAGAGTTAGCTTTTGGTCTGTATGACAGAGTTACTAAATAGTTGTGTCTGGAATTTAAAGCAGCAGTTTGTAAATGTGTTCAATTTTAGTCTTTTCATGGTATTGTGGAGATACATTCTCTACTTTATAAAAAGAAAGTAACAATCACTAAAGAATCATAAATATTTACATTTTTGGGAAACTGCACTTCAGTAACACTGTTGCATAGTGACAACCGCGGTGCTTCTCTTTGGGTTCCTATTCTGTGACACTCACACTAAGTTGCGTCTCACTTCCCTCTCCAATCTTAATTTCCATTGGGAAAGTTACTGTTCTTGTTGTGTGGTGCTGTTAAAGCACTGGAGAGGTGAAAGGTTCAAGTGTTAAGAAAACATACATGCAGTCGTGATAGCTTAAAGTATGCAAAAAAAAAAAAAAAAATCAGTCCAATAATGTGGAGATTAATGTGAATAGCTGTGGAAACAGAACTTCAATTTTGTTTTTTTATTTTATTTACTTTCATAAACTGTAAAACCAAAAGATCAACACAACGAGAAAAGTAGTTTAATATACCCCACAGATTTTTACTTATGAGTTAGCTGGTAATTGAGATGCTAAGCCACCATTAACAGATCTATCCATTATTAAAATGGTGCTTAGTTTTGAGAAATAACTATTGGCCATCTGAAGGTATTTAGTACAGGTGCAGTTAGATTCAAGACTGAAGTTTCAAAGTTACTTAACCTCATGTGTTTGGCTTGTTGCCATAAATACGAAATTAAGTTTCCATAAAACCTGCAAAATGTGAAATTAAGCAGTCTCAGTAATCCTGAGTTAAATTTGAGAACTAGATCGCTTTTTCTTCCAGATTTTTTTTTTTCCAGAATTAGAATACCAAAACCTACTTCTTAGCAAATGTGTGGCAAGTTCAAAAGTAAGCTGGTGCTGATGGAAAACTGCACCTGATTTACTGAGCCTAGTAGCTTGAAATCTCTGCAGTGTCTTCAGTCCTGTTGCCTCTGGGCTTTCCTACTGGAGGTGGCCGTTTGGATGAAAGTGTCTCAACGGAAGATGCTAATTTACAGCAAATTTTAGAGAAATCTGTGAAGTTTGATAGCTGAGTTGTATAGCATCCAAGTAGATCGTGTCAAAATCGTGCTTTACAGCAATGTGCTTTTTGGATCTTGCTAGTTTGGTATTGCTATCTTTTTAACCTAACTGTTTAACTAGTTGGTGGGTACATACAGCACTGGAAGTTACTAAGTTTCCTCAATTTTGGATGCTCAATATACTTTGCTTCACCAGAATATACAGTATGTTCCTTCAACAATATTTTTTAATGCTCTTCTGATCTCCTAAAGCTTGAGAAAGCTAGTATATCCTTTCTGGTATCTAAAACCCATATCTAAAACCCAAATGCAAAGAAGAAGATAGAAGAAAACGGTTTCAGGCATGGTGTCATTCTTAAAACTACAGCTGTGAGAATCACACGTTGATTCCTGGACACTTTTCTTATGCATTGGATGTTTACTTTTATTATCTGTTGGTAGTATTGCTTGTTGCAACTAGCTGTTGCTGCTAGTATTTTTTTCTACCTGGAGAAATATATTGTGGCTAAGTTGCTTACACAAGCAAGCTTTTTCTGTCTTATTTCTGTTGGAGTTGTTGCAATAAACAATGTTTATGGTTCTCTCCTGAGTTCAGTCTCACCAGAATAGTGTCAAAAAAAAAAAGCTTCAAGTACTTCTGAGTCCTTTTCTTTTACACTTTAATCTTTTTATCACTGACTTTCTTATCTGAATCATTCTTTAGGGCTGCAGGGTTCTGGTTGATGCACGGGACAAACTGGGGATCCCTTGGCAGTACACCGAGAATGAGAAGCATGGAATGTTTTTGATGGCTTTTGAAAACAAAGCTGGAATGCCCATAGAGCCTGCCACCTTCCAGCTGTACGTACCTGCACTGGGCGCGCTGTGGAGGGATTCGGGAATCAAGGAAGCCTTCAGCCGTCGGAGCGAGTATCAGCTGGTGAGTACGTCCATCTTCATGGTGGAAGGAAAAAAGTTCCCTGCTGTATAAATCTCTCTTCAGTTGAAAGATTGCTTGCTACGTGCAGGATTTAGCCATCATATGAGCCATTTGTAATAATGCTGTTAATCTGAGCACTTCAGCAGCAGAAACAAGTGGTAATTGGAGCCAAACTTGAAAAACTACATGGCAGTAAGAGGGAGTGGAAAAGTGCACAAGACTGGATAAACTGGAAGAGCAAGGGGAACCAAAAAAGGCAGGAATTGGTTGAACTAAAAATATTTTAGCAGCTCAGTAGGTCTGTTCATAGTAGGTCACTGATGAAGGCACACTTAATTTGTAACTTTCCAGTCCTGCCAGCTTGCACTATATTGATACTGGCAAACTATTCCTGCATGCAGATCTTTTGAAGTGAATGCAACGCCCATTCCGGCTGCTGCTATTTGACTGTTTCTTTTCATCCTGACGTCTGCAAGTGAAACTTGGATAAGCAACTGAAAGATGACAGTGAGCTTAAAAATGTGCTATCTTCCTTGCTTTCTTGTTATTAGGTTTTCATGCTCTTGTGCCAAAATAGCTGCACTTCTGGTATGGAAAATGTTTCTGACAGCTGTTCATAATCCACTCCTTTTTCTTCCTATGTACAAGATGGAGATGCTTTTTTCTCTCTTTTTTCTTCTCTGCTCAGTGAAACGAGGTACTGATCGATGCACCTTAGTACCACTGTTACTAGTTCATGGAAGATGATGTGGGATGATGTCCTAATTGTTCTAATAAATGTATCTATGATTTTGACATTAATTATGCTTTAATCTCCAGGTAGAATTCTTTGGTTTAGATGTTCTGTCCCCAAACTTCATTCAGCTTTTCTTTTTAAAAAAAAAAAAGGCAGTTAAAGGTGAAATTCTTCATGCCTGGATATGCTATCAATGTTTAATTAATGGAGTTATATAGAGGATAGAAATGTGGCTTTGTATAGTCTCAAACTCTTACAAAGGAACTCGGTATAGCTATAGAAAAACTAGAGAAATTCAGCAGTGAAATTCTTGTAGTTTGTTTCCTCAGGCTGCTCCTCTGCATGGGTTCTCTAGAGTCTAATACTGTAGTTAAACTCATGTTACAGCCCTTTGGTACTCATCTGTCTCCACTAATAAGATGCCTTTTTGAGTCTTGTTGTTGCATACTTTTGAAATCTGTCTCTGAAGTATCTTGAGACTGGTAAATGGCTAAAGAATAAATAAAATGACGAGGTAAAATTGTCACAGGATGATTGTATAAACCTCATTTCCTTAGGCTAAAAATGTAACAATTTCCATGTTACAGCACTGGGGATGGGGAGGAGGATGTGCAGGAGGGAGAGAAAATAGATTAATTGTTCCATAATTCCTAGCGTCTGTAGACACAGACTAAGACTTTGCTGTTCTAAGCACTGTTCAAACGTGGAATAAAAAGGTGGTTCATGCCATAGGGAACTTGAATTTAACATGAGACAACTACTAAGAGAATCCAGTATAATAAGAAATAATTGCATCAGCAGCCTGCTAAGAATGTTTTTTTTTCCTGGGAAATGCTATGATCAAGCATGGGGTTTGTTTTTAAGGGGAGATTCAGATTAGGATCATGTGGGAGGTTCATTCCTGTACTGGTTAGCAATAAAATTGCATCAAACTGGAAAAAAGAAGCCCAGTTTGTTGAATAAATAGCATTCCAAGACTAGTAGGCCTACCTCTGCATTCTCTGGCTTTGAGGATTAAACAGGAAATACCAACAAATAAAAAAGCCCCACGAAAACCAAGCACACAGGCATGCAAATGATCATTTAATATGCTGTCATCTTCAACATCATGGTATAGTTCTATCATGCATCTTTTTGGATGGCGTTCATATAACCTGCTTAAAGTTACTGGGGCAACTGGAGCTGCTGCAGGCACCAGAACTGTTAACTTGCCAATAGTGCAACGGTATGGTGTACTACAAACATACCATGTAACTCAGTCCCACTGCATGCGTCTGTGGCACTAACAGCTTGAAAATCCTGGGTGGTGTTATTTTACTGTGCAGGCTGCATCACCAGGAGATTATAAAGTACATCAATTGTAAATGAAAAGCACTTACTGCATGAAAGTTTTTAAAATGTAATAGATTGTTCTCAAGGATACAAATGCTACTTCTCGATTGATCACTAAACATATTAAGACCTTAATAACTTAAACAAGTTTCCATGCCTTGCTGCTAGTGAAGTCATTCTCTGAGTATATGGGGTTTAGCAGCTGTACAATTCCTTTTAAAAAACAAAATGTAAAACTGTGTAACTTTTTAAAGAAAGCAGGTGGTTTAAGGAGATGCCTTATTATAATTCATGTGATGTGTATAAACCCATACCTTCATTTAGTTTAAACGCTTGCTGGATATAGACTCATGTAAATAAATAGAAGCCGGATATAGTGGACTCTGAGAAAATAAATCCTTTCTGAACTGATTTTAACTAAGGCTAAAGAAAACTTCTGCATCAGCACTCCCTTTCTTACTTAGTATAAGTGAGCTATTAAATAGAATATGCTTGGTTTGAACTGAATTTCTTATCTTTATAATAGTTTTTAAATCATCACCAAAATTTTGACGCTTTACATTACTGTGATCTTTCTGAATGCTTCTCAACCATGTTTGAAATAACAACCTTCAGCACTTGCATTTTCTTCACCCTGGTCTTACAGTCAACTGAACAGCAGCTTTTTTTTTATTATTGTTATTATTTTGACTTCTAAGCTGTAGGATTATATTGGTCTGCTTTTGAACTCTATATTTCTGTGGGAAGTTGTGTGACTTTGTTTAAAAACAAGGAGTAAAACATGGTGGTTGGTTAACTAGAGCTGAAAATTGCAGTGTACAGGTGTCTTCCTATGGTCTGTAATGCTAAGCTTAATGACTGACTCAGCAGTAGCAAACTTGTTGAAAGAAAATGGCTCTGACCATAACCTCATACAATCTGAAAGCTGCTTCTCTGGGACCACAGAAGCTGCCTCTGGGCATTTGAGTGTTTTCTGCTTCATATTCAGTGCCTAGAAGTGCTGGCTGTAAATCCCTGTCTGGGTCTTCAAGCCTTTCAGAAGTGAGGGGGTGGATTCTACAATAGCAGGGTGCCTTTTTGCTTTTTTTCTTCACCGTCTTTCTTAAAGCAGACTAACCAACTTCACTTTCTTTTCACAAACATCAGCCTCTTGGTCTTCCCCCGCCTTAGCCTGTCCCCACCGACCCAAGTTCCTCTGTTCCTTGTATGCAAGCCAAGTAGTTTGGGGACAAAAGCTTCATTGTATGTTTGGTTACATTGTCATGTCTCTGTCCTCGTTTTTTAACTACTGGAATAGGAATTCCTTTGTAATCAGTATGTGATTATTCTCTCTTCTCCCTTGCCCTCATTATCCTACCCTGTTTTCTGTCTGTATGTTAGAAAGGAATACATTTATCATGTGTTTCAATGTCCTGTAACATTCGTTCTTTTGAGGTTGCCTGTGGTAGTTTGGGCAACTGGGTGTTAATTCTTCATTGCCAGCAGGTGGAGACAAATTCTATTTTGAATGGCTTCCTCGGAGAAAGGACCTTGGGACTTCAATTATGATTTAGCTGAAAGGGTGGAAGCTTCTTCAGTTTGAGCCTAATAACAAGTATTTGGGTATACTTGGGAGTTTAAGTGCATGTATAATAATCTGCAAGCTTTTTTGCACCCATAAATGATGTTTCCTTTTATGTCATAAATCATAGAGACTAAGGCCCATAGGAATTGCTTTGGTCAGGTGGTTTTTGTTTTGTTGGGTTTTTTCTTTGTCCCAGGTCTCTAGTGGGAGAATATGAGAAGCCATTCATTTTTGTTTTAATGTGTCCAGAAAAAACAAAATCTGAAGCGAGGTTAGCTACTTTTTTGACTTCTTCCAGCTTGGCATGCTTCATGTCATTGTGGGTAAAGATGGGACAAATAAGGCTTGTCAGGCAAAGAAATGATATTTTTGTCATGGTCAGAACATACATATTGTGCGCTAGCACTGTTACAGAGCTTAAGCTATCAATGAGCACATCTGCAAAGGCCATCATCTGGCTTCATCAATTCTTAAAGCAAAATTGACATTGTTTTATTAGTTTTTTTTAAACATGCACAATGTTGGGGTTTTTTTGTTGTTGTTTTAAATCTCCATCCTAACTATTCTTAGTCAAAGCAGTATCTTTATTTGAATGATTCTTGCTGCTTCCCTTCAAAATACCAAGTCTTTCTAGCCTGTAACTATGTATTTCAAGAGCTCTTGAACTTCTTGTGTGGTACAAGTCATATTCTCATCTCTTCAGGGTTGATGGGACTATTTACTCTGAACTCCAAAGCCTATTTGCAGTTAAGGCGACTTAACTGCAGTAATTCACATGCAGGCAGACTAGATTCTGACTTACGCTTACAGATACCCGCCCATCTTGACACAGAAAACAGCATGGCCATCCAAAGAGGCTGGAAAAGGCATGTGTTTAATGCAATTATTCTTAATATACAAAATATATTCATGATGCATCACTAGAGTATCAATTTAAATTTAATTGTTATTATTGAGGTGGTGGTGGTGTTGTTATTATTATTATTTTTATTATTATTATTGATGTTCACTGGACTGTTGAAATAATTTCTAATGTTTTAATAGCTCCTTTTAAAAAAAAATAAATGTCAGCATTAATGGGAAGCAGTGGTTCCTGAGAGGGAAGTAAGGGGCTTGCAAACATAGACAAAAACTTACTACTGTGTCCATAGCTATTTTTAGATCTCTGCACAGGGAATTATATGGAACACTTCCAGTAATACTTCAAATACTAAAAGCCTCTGAAGCCTTGGATGTGGGAAGACTCTGGAAAATGTTTTAAAGACCGTTTGTTTTATATCGATTCACCATTCTCTGGGTGTTTTGTGGTGTGGGGGTTTTGAGGATATTTGTAATAGGATATGAGTCACTCCCCTATGAATTAACTATGTGGTTTTTTCCTTTAAGCAGACACCTGAAATAAATCGAAATGGTTAAATTATACCTGCCAGAGCAGATAGTGTGCTGGAAATGTTGCATAGTGAACAGCCTGCTCCTTGCATTAAGCTTTGTTGCTGCATTCTTCTTACGCAAGGAGCTGATGGCTTCAAAGCCTTATAGGCAGCCAGCTGTGTGTTTTGGGTGTTATGGAGGTGAGGGCACTAGTCATTCCCGCTAATTCTTGATACAGAGTGGACAAACTGTTGCTTAAATGGCTTTACTTTGGTATAGAAATACTAGGTATGGCAGTAATGTAAGATGATCAGGAGTTACGCTATGTGCCAGCTGCTGTAGCATATGGAGGTTATGTGGCAGCATTTGACTGCCTCTGTTAGCCAAGTGAATTGAGAGGTTGGGCAGCAAAGCAGAGTGCTGACTTGACACGAGGAGTAAGTGACTTTTGAAGTGGCATGTTAAATGAAATCTACAGAGTGGGCTCTATTTTGTCACAATTCTGCAGTGCACTTTAATAGAGATTTCTTGAATCCTTAAGTAAAAAGTTTCAGCTGATCATTTGTCTTTAAGATGCAAGAGCAGAGTATAGTTAGCCTTAAAAGCATGTTTCTAAGCGTTTTACTCTTCTTTCAACAGGTATGCCACAGCACTGAAATGCAGGAGTACTTGTGCCTAGTATCGACATAATGCATTTGCTAATGCACTTCCTCTTGAGGAAATACTGAGTGTCAAATCAACTCCAGCTTAGACAATTGGCCATATCACAAAAATGAGCTCTTCTTTTTGCAAACTACTGTTTGGATATGAGCTTACACAAAAGGCTATGAATGTTGCTTATTCTGTAAGGATGATTCCCCCCGCCCCGAGCCATGAAACTCTCATATTTCATCAGTGAAATCCATGGGGGCTTGACCAATGCTGGTGAGATGTACAAAGGAAATAGCCACAATGTTCAAGGTGCCAGCATGGGAAATCTTGTTACCATTTCATACATGTAATTGGGACTAGGCAGCAACTCTTTGCCAAATTACTTTTGAGCTTTGCTTGGGTATTTCTAGTTCGTAGAACTCCTGTGGATCTAAAGTATTGCTGGGGACTGTGGAACTAAATTATTGCTGGGGAAATTATGTGGATTTTCTTCTTTTCTAGATCTGGATACCACTCTGACCCAGAATTTTTTTTAAAATACAATGGATTGACAGTAGTGCTACAAACCAGAAACTCATGTTTGCTGTTGCTGAGCCTTGGCATTTTGTAACTACACAGTGTTAGTGCTGAAAGTTAATACCTCTGTATCTAACAATGTAACATGATTTTTTTTTTTTTTTTTTCTTTTTAAAAAGCTAATTGCGAAGCTGTGGGTGGTAAATAGGCCTGTTTGAATTTAGCTGTTACACTTAAGGAATGATAGTGCTATATAACCTAAGCATTCCCTTAAATTTGCCACTTGTTTGTGGTTATAAAAATAACAGTAATAGTCTGTCATAATCTGATTTTGTTGTGTTAGAACTCTGAAACAGTGGCTTAATCTGACATAAAATGTCATATTAACTTAAAAGATTGTTAACTTGCAGACTTTATCTATGCAGTTTGAATAATATCCTGCTCTGGACTCATAACAGGGTGAATTATGGAGATGTTTCTATTCGGTTACATATCTAAGCAAGATTTTATGCCAGTATTGTGGCAATTGAGTGCCAGAGGTCCAGATTTAAATTCTTGGTTCTAGTTCTGTCGTCTAATCCCAAGACCTCAAAAGTTTATGGTCAAGTTACGGAGTTTCACTCATCTTTGTACAGCAAACAAAGTTAATTGCTTGTTTAAGTATAATACTGCAAAGCATTGTGGCTGGTCTGTGGTAGGAAGGATTAGCAGTTGGAGTCCCTGGCTTCTAATCCTGTCTCTAAGACCAAATAGGAAATTTTTTCGGATCAAAGTCTCAAGTAAGAACTCTCAAACAAAAGTGGCATTTTGTTAAAGGAGGTGAGAGTTAGTGAGTTATAGTTTAGGTTTCATTAAAAATTGAGAGGTAACATAAAGCAAAACGCAGCTGGAAACCTTTTCTCAAAATTCTGTGGATATTGGCTAATACTGTATAGTTTGTCAGTTTGCATCTGCAGAAGTTAAACACTCAGTCTCCTATTATATTTGCAGTCTTCTAAAAAAAAATGCTTAAATGAGATATGTTAATGGGCCTGCTGCCACCTAAAAAAAAATGCTTAAATGAGATATGTTATGGGCCTGCTGCCACCAGAAGAACTCCTTGAGCAGCATGGTGTTTGGCTGTACCAGCGCTAGTGGTTCTTGACAGTCACTGAGATTCAAATTGAGGACTAAGCTGGAACAGGAGGCAGAGTTGAGGATGCCTTCATAACACATTGTCTATCACCTACACCAAGGAATGCTTCACTTGATAATCTCAGTTTTGCTTTAAGTGCTGCTGAGCAAGAGGTGAAAAGAACTTGCATTTAAATAAAGTAGGCTGGATTCAAAACCATTTAGAGAATTTAAGGTCATAAATCATTTTACACTGCAAATCATTTTGAATTCTAGCAAAATTCACTTGTGCAATATCTTTTCTCAATGAGAGAGGTCATTCTCTCAAGCAGAACCATCCATAGAAAGCTGTGTGATGGGTAACGGTTATTAGCTGTTCTTAAATACTTTCTGCTATTGGAGAGAAATGACAAGAACCAGAAAGGTCATGAATTATGACCTTTTTGAAACAGTGCAAATGGAAAAGTGTTAGAGAATAGCAATCTGTTACAGTACCTACCTGAAGTCTCAACCAAGGATTAAAGCCCTCTGTACTAAATGCTCTGTGGAAAAATAAAAGGATTCCTGCCATGAATTGCTCCTGGCCTTGGGTTATGACAGAATGTAACAGCTGGATGAAATGTAGGCTGCATGGAATTGGGAGGATAAGTTGGAAAGTAACGAGCAGATCATACATAATAAATAAGTGGATAACAAGAAATTGATATGCCTACCATATGGGAACTGAGACAGACGCTGACTAAAAAGAGCTGTGCTACTGACTGTTCTAGTACTCTGTATAGTGAATTCCTGGCACTCTACAATTTTTCTTTTTTTTTTTTTTTAATTTAAAGATCAAAAACTTAGGACAAAATCACCTCTAAAGTCTGTAAAATGTACAGGGTATTAATGCAATTCATTAATGCCCTGCTGTCTATGGAGACCAAAAGGTTGAAATTCAGATTTTGTGTGGTCCTACTTTTTAACTTTTAGGTTCTTGGAGGTAGATTAAAAAGCCTTGTATTTTTATGGTACTGTGTAAGGCTGCCTGTAGGATTTTTTGCTTTTGGCCCTTGGATGCCAATAAATCTTGACTGTATTTTTGGTGTGGTTAAGGTGAATGAGAGACACAACTTCATAGATACAGCTCCCATGTTGAAAATTCATTACGAGAATTTGCATCTTGCCTAATGATTGCCATTTTGCTAGTTAAAAGATTTCTTTTTACTCATGTGTATTTTATTAAGAACAAACTTTTTTGTCTTTACCTCTTAGTGAGCCCATGAGAGAACTGTCTTGGTGTCCCAAAAGATTTACAGAATGAATACTGTGCTCATCCTTGCCTCTCTCTGTATGCGTGTGGTAGCAGTTATAATTTGATGTCTTACCTTCAGCAATAGCACTGAAACACAAAATCTAATGTTCTTAGACTGAAAAAGTCCTTTTGGCTCCTAACTCTTGAGAATAAATGCCACCCTGCTTCTGGAAAGAAGCTTTAATTTTATTATGCATAAAATATTTTATTATGCATAAAATATTATGCATAAAATAATTAGAAAAAATACTCAGTATGACTGTCTTTGCAGAATTATTGTTCTAAGCCCTAATTAGTGCTACTCTAAATCTTGCAGGACTGTATTGAATATAAGGATTTGTTCAGAGCAAGTACAGCTGTAATTAATCTTTGCATTCCCATCAAGAAATGCTGGCACATGCTGTGAGAAACAAGGAAGGAAACTTTCAGTTCAGGCTGCCTGAGCCAGTACCCGACTGCAGCTAAAAACCACTGGAGTAATCTCTTTATCCCTTTCTAGTGTGCAGGAAAGTTCTGGGCAGAGACAAATCTAACCCAGTGAGCAGCCTTTAGCTTTTGATTATGCTGTTTAATTTCCATGTTCAGAAAGTTTCTAATAGATCTCAATAATTCAAGAGACTTCAAAATTGCCAACTAGTATCTCAGTAGAGATTCCCAGTAATGAGAATGTGTTCCAGAAATCTGAGCAAGTTAAGTACATTTAAAGATGCGCTCTTTGTATGACTAAGGGAGTCTAATAAACAGTTCCTACCGAAATTTGGTGGAAGCAAGAGAGAGCTCATATATTAAGTAATAAGCATATGCATAGGTTAAAACGGTGGTAGCACATGAGGACAAGTCTTATTCTAGTTGCAACAAAATACCTGCATTATGCAGAGACATATGTTAATATTTATCTGTTTATGCTGCAGTCTAAAAACAATCAAAGAATATTGTTTCTAGTGGAAGGGCTCCACTTGTCAGACTGGTTTCAACCCTTCAATCTCAAAGATATATCCGAAATGGAGACTGTTATATTTGTATTCCCATGATAGAGGTTTTCGAAGTTTTTGGTGTATGAAAGTTACGTACATTTCTTCAAGATCCAACAAGGACTGGCGTAGCTGTGTAAAAGAAGGGAGGGCTCCTGCTGCTTTCTGTACACTGTATTAGCAGTTTTCTGGCCCTTTGGCTGGTTTCAGGAAATTAGGGGGAAAAAAAAAGGCACTGCAAAAGAAGAGGTGAATGGTTTTGTTAAGCCCATCTCCCTGACATGGCTCACTGTGTGCTTAGAAGACCAGTGCTGACGATGCACTTCAGAAAGTTCTAGTTCTACAAGTCAGCCTTTTGCACCTCATTTGTATGTTCTCTGTAGTAATTCATCTTTCTTTCATATTGGTACTGGACCTTGACCTCTCCACCTAGAATCAGGACAGCGAGCAAGGGTGATCTCAGTGTCTTTCCAAATTCTCTAAAATGTTCCCTTGAGGAAAAACAGTAAGAGGTTAAGGCTTGGTTTTTTTCAGAGGAGCCACTGAATTAAAAGGATAATGGGTAACGCATGCTTTCAAACTTTCCTGAATATCCTAGTTTATAGTAAGCTATGTAGGATTGACAACAAGTAACAAGCACAGATAAACGAATTGAGCGAAACATTACAAACTAGGTATGTTTTTATGAGGAAGTCTTACTGGCATGTCTCCTGGATTTTTATACAGATATTTGAAGTTGTTCTTAACTTGTCACACTGACAGTGAATTATGTTTAATGAGCCTATGGTCTTTAAAAGACAGGACCTGGCAGAAAGCTGAAAAGGAAAATGCAGGTAGGATAGTTAGGTAGTGATAACTTGCTCAGTTGGCTATCTTGTATTCTTGTTATCCAAATCTTAATCTTTTTGCAATGACTTCTTGGAAATATTATAATTTTCTTTAACCTACTTTTTCTTCTGTTATCTTCCTGTGCTCCTGCTGTCTCCCTAACAAGCCTGCTCTGCCTTAAAACATTGTGTTGTATTCAACGTGTCGTGCAAGGATAGAGCTTAACTTGGGCTGTAGTTCCATGATAGAGTAATCATGGTGAGCAATAGGAAATGGTGCTTTAGGGAGTTCTGCTTTGCACTGTGCTCTTGCTTATGTTGGCTCATGTTTTTTGGAAGCTTTGCTGTGAATTGGGAAGCTCATCTGAGGCAGAGTGCAAGCCTATGACTGATTGTAAGCGCAGCCGAGGTAGTGACACGCTGTGGCGTTGGTGAAGGAACAAGCAGCTGGCATCGCAAGTGATCACGGGTCACCTTAATCTGGTGCTTGCCCGGGAATGATGGCAATGTCTTTATCTCGCTGATCCTTCATCCAAGCAATGGTTCCTTTTCTCCATAAATCTTTCCTGATGCTAAAATGCCTGTACCTTGAGGATGCTGTTTAGTTTTTAAACTGTTTGTGTTTCAAGTTATCAGAGTATCTGAAGTGTTTGCATGCTGTTGAAAGTCAAGGCTCCATTTCAAAGTCAAGGTATTGAGTGTAGAGGAGGAGGTGGTGAGCAGAGGGAGGGAAGAAATGCAGTATTTGACTTTTGAGTTTATGTGAAATGGTGGCTGTGCAACAGTGGAGGTTTTCATAGATTAGGTGACTTAAGGATGCATCTGAACATGATACTGGTCCAGAAAATCTCTTGAGGTTCCATACTGCCACAAACCGCCACAAACTGACCAGCTGATAATTGAACGCTAATGGAAGGAGCAGAGCTGTTAAGTTGTCTTCTCAAAGGAGGAGAGTAAGGTTAGCTCAGTACTCTGCTTCTCCTTTTTCTGAACCTGCTCTAGCTGGGAAGGCTTTCTATTACAAAGGCAGAAGGCAGCATGGTCTCCACCTTCTCATTAGTTTGCAGCTATACTTACAGCAGCTCTGTGGAGTAAACCTATTTTGCTCTATTATTGACTTAGTATTTGGGGGAGGGGAAGAAAACTTCTTGGAAACATCATGCAAGATTTTCTGTTTGAGAAAGTGGAAAACATGTTGCTCTGAGAAGTAATTTATTGACACCTTTCAAATGTCTCCTCTGTATACAACACAGATTCCTGCAGTTCAGACTGTGGCAGACTTGTGCTTCACTTGGCTTTACTCCTGAACAAACTGTTGGTGTTTGTCCTTAGAAGGTCTGCTCTCCACCCTGCCCCCAAAGCCTTTTAATTTGACTTGCTTTCCTTGATATTCACTTAATTCTACTTTGGAAAACTCAGTAAATTCTCAAACTGAAAAAATAGTGGTTTATTGATGGAAATCTTTCCCATTCAATTCCATCTCTGAATTCTGCGTGTTTAAGACTTTGATCCATCTAGTTTCAGCCTGGTCAGAGTACAGTACTGAATCAGTAATGGTGTTAGATGTAGGCAGGAGGCAAAAGAACCACCTATTATATCTCTTTTTCTGTCGTCTTTCTCCCAGTCCAGCACATGCTTTCTAGGTTGCGAGGAGTTCAGATGGCCGTCCGCATGGCTGGACTGTTTCCCCCTCTGCAGTTCAGTAGGATGTGACTGGGGCTTTAATTAGGATTTTTTTTTTATAGGCTAGTCTGCTCAACAGCTTGTAGAAGTCTGTTAAACCCACTTCAGTTTCCACTGTGGCTTGATTAATTTACATGCGTAGATGAGGCCTTAAGGATGGAAGCTAAGTCACTTATTTCAAATCGCTTATTTCATCTTTAGATTTGTTTCCAGATGCTTATAGTGCTTAATTTGTATAAAGCAGATGCATGTGAGAGTGAATATCAAATGGAATGCTTTATTTTTACAAGACTTCAACATTACTTGTGGGCTTTTTTGCTCCATGGTAAGTCATTTCTAATAAGCCTGAGCTTCAAGATAGTAGCTTTATAATGATTGAGGACTGTGTCAAAGGACTTGGCTGTAGATGCCCATGAAAATAGAATGGAGTTGCACATTAATACAGCTGTTGTTCATGCAGTTACCAACCCATCTCACGCTGTGAGTCTTTGCTCAGGGGTGTTTGATCCTTTAGTGAATCAGTACCTGAACAGCTTCAATTTTCAGCTCAGGTAAATCCATTCCAATTTTGGTTTCATAAGTGAAAGTAATGATGTGAGTTGTGTGGTAGGATGGATTGAAGTGAAAAATGCAGGAAAAGCAATCCTGAATGTTTTGAAAGAGAACAAATTCTGAAATGAAATAAAAAGAAGTTTAGGTTACTTGAAATCCTCAAACTAAAATATCAATAGTGCTAAGGTTTAAGTGCAAATTTGGAAGAACTTCCCCTTCTCCTCATGCTGAAACAACCTTCAGTAGGGAATAGAGTATTTGGAATAACTGATATGTTGTGGCTGGATGTGAATAAATAAAAAGTGTTTTGAGGTAATGACTATAAATCAGATCACAGAGAAAACTTGACTTGATTGTGAATGGAAACTGAAGCTTATTTCAAATCACCAAAGGTTGTTTGAAGTTCACTATCACTTATCTGCTGGACTCAACGTGCAGTGTTGTCACTGGCACTGGAGCAGGAGCGATGAGGTTATAAGGAGGGCAGTCACTTTTTGGGTGAAACCCTCTCTCACAGACCCAAAGTACAGCTGTAAACTAATGAAATAAATGTTCTTGGCATATGACATGAGACAACTCGATCACTAGTGATCTAGGGGATTTACAGGTGCATGTAAAGGTCAGACTTCGTAGAAGGCAATACCAATCTCAGTGTAGGTGGGTGAACATGAGATGTTGAGTACCTTCTCAGACCTGAGAGCAAGCTAGTATACTTTGTGAAATTCCACTGATGTGAGAAGTCACTGGGAAAGCAAGCAATGTAACAGCTGGCAGAAACGGTGCACTTCATAGTTCAAAGTTGGTCAGCCTCTTAGAATTAAAAACTACCAAGCTATTATTGAAAAAAGAGAAGTTTTTTATTACTAGGGCAAATGATTTTTGAAAATCAGGCACGGAAACTGGCTTGAGGAATCCCTCAGACTTGCAAGCCTTGTGTTCTCTGTAGCTGAGCTTGTTGAGTGCTGAGGTAATGGGCATGGTGAAAAACTTCAGAGTAATGTAAGCAAGGTGGAAATTTTTTTTTTCTGCACTCTACAGCCTGCGTGCTTGGTTTTATAGGAATCAAACTGTTAAATAGCACACCTGAGTGCAACTAAGACTTAGCTGGCATTTTACCTTAGTCTGATTTCCACCTAAAACCTAACTTCCAGATACTGAGCAGCTTTCTGAATCTTGCAAGACCATCATTTTGATCTGCATTGCATCTAAAAATGTCTTGGTTGTATACATACAGACAAAATGAGAAAGTCTCTTTTAAAACATATTTTTAAATAAATGTGAGGGATAAATGACTCTTTCCAATCCTTATAGTCACCTTTTAACAACAGACGTAGACAAATTTCAGTAAAACATATCTGAGCTGATGTTTCCGCAGAAAGTGGAGAATTAGGGCACTCTGCAACAAATGCTTTGGTGTACAAGTGGAGTAGGAAGCATTGTTCTGCGAGATACTCAAGGTTATGCCTGTTGTAAATGCGTACAAGTTGCTTAGCTTTCCAGCTGGCCACCTGCCATGGAAAAGTCCAAGCTCAACATTCTCTCATGGCTGGTGTTAGCTGTTTTTTCAGCCCACAAGATCTAAGATATTTATTTCCCATCCCTTGATCTGATAAGGTTTGAAAGGGAAACTCACTGGTAAACTTGTGATTTAGTCTTGATCAGATAGTCAGCACTGCTGACTAGATTAATTCATAAGGTAATATTTTTTGTCGATGTCTATTCTAGTTCTGCAGATGTCTTCTGTAAACAAAGCAAGTTTCAGGTTTGCATACTGAGCTGCTGAAAAAAAAGCATGGGATTAGGGTCACATAATAACGTGATTGTGTATCGTTCTTGGTGACTTGTAAAAACATCCAGTTGCTTCTAAATTCTGATATGTTAGTTGGAAATGCCCATTTTTGCATGGCAGCTGCCCACTGAGAATAAATGGGGTAATTTGCTAGTGATTGGCCGGAATCTTGGATCCATCCTTCCATTTACAGCTCGGGACTTTCTTTTAACTGTGGCAAGATTGCTGCTTTCAGTTGCCTTCTCTTGTGCGGTTTAGCCGACTGTGCTTGGAATGAAAAGTTGAGCTGGTGTGTGTTAGTTCAACTTCACGGAGAACCTCCGGTGTTTGAGATGAAAGGGTTCTGGCACCAATTTTAGACAATATATTCGCTTAGACAGTTGGCAGGGAAACAGGAAGGAATCCTTTCATGGGATGCTTATGACTAGGTCTGTCGTCCACTCGTGCCAGGATGAGTGCGTGTGAGCTGGGCACACTGCTGATGTTGGATGCAGTAATCAGACTTTTTTTGTTGTTTAAACATAACCGTGATTCTTCCACATGAATTGGGTATATATCCCCTTGCATCTACTCCTTGAATCTTGCTAGCTGCTAGTCGGTAAAAGCTAGGAAATGCTAAATCACTGTAGCTAATGTGCAAGTCTGACTGATTAAGGATTCTTCTAGAATTTAAAAAAAAAAGCAGTAACTTAACCCTTTTGTATTGCACTGTGCATCTTTGTGTTTTGTTTGTGGCCAGTACTGTGTTCTCTGCTGTTTGCACCTGCTTTTCTTCCAGTCATTGCAAATCTGTGAAGCAGGAATAGCAGTGATGAAGAGACAGTAAGTAGGAGTAAAATCAAAACGATAGGGATTTGTGTTTCTTGAAACTTATAGTGTAGGATAAGCCTGCCTCAGTCTATTAACAGAAAATTCCTTTCCTCCGTGAGGCACTGTTGCTAGTGTGCATATTTGAGACAAATGGACAGAATTGTTAACATAATATCAAGAGTAATTACTCATTTACATCCTGCTGATGTAGAAACACCTAGAATTTCAGGAAAAATGTGATTTTTCACCCCCCCTCCTGAAACCCTCCCCCCCCCCCTCCCCTTTCCCTTCTCCTTGCAGCACTTTCAGGAAGAGTTGCTGTATTTAATTGCTGAGAAAAGCTAATACATAGGAGTTGCCCTTCACCACAAGAACTCTGCTCCTGTTAAGAGTGTTTCTTAGCTGTAAGGCTAGAATTTCACTCGGTCACAGGGATCCACAAATCTTATCACTGATGTGGGAACTCAGATTAGCCTAGACGTTTTTGGGAAAAATTAAATAAATATTTATCACCTATTTTTTTTATCCATGTGCTGTAAAGCATGCGGTTTGGCCAGTGTGTCATGTAGGATGAGTTTATAAAAAGCCATCCTGACTTGGACAGATTTTTGCATTGCCTGAGCTGACAAATAATGAATTTTAAAAATATTTTCAGACTTTAACATCTGATACCTACACTGTATGACTAGGCAGTAGAAAGAAGAGGTAGTTTTCAGAAGAAGCTTGGAACCAAACGGTACTTTTTTGTAGTTGGTATGTTTGTAGGGTACAGATAGCAGCAACTTGGATAAGCACTGGAGTTGCTGGATGGGAGCCAGTAGCTCAGACTGTTGTTAAGGAGGAAGTTAAATAACACTAGAGAGATTTGATAGTTAGAATTCTGTGTGGCTTAAATACAGAGAAGTGGTTAGTCTCTGCCTTGGAACTGGTGATTGAATGAAAAATAAGTGTTTGTCTTGTGTCAATAAATTTCAGTGCCCAGACAGGATGTAGAATATCTGTAGAACAGAATTATGGCGTAGAATGGGCATCAACATTTCAGGGCAATTTAGGTTACTTCAGCATCCTTCTGAGTGAATTCTTAACAAGCACAGACTTGTTTATCTCCTTGGAAAATAATACTTAATTCATCAGCTGTCATAGAGAAGAGAACACACTTTTGGCTGTAGTAAATCTATGCCCTGTTACCAGTGAGGCTGAATAGAAGTGCAGATTTAGAAGTAGTCTGGTGGAAGACCCTGCAGGTTTGGGGAGGGGGAGTTGTTTGTTTATAGTTGCGCCTCATGAGAATTTTAACCCTGGGTCTTCGGGCTTTGTAAAGGACTACTACTTCCCTTGGACAAAACCAGAGTGTGGAACCTGGAGCCGTGTCTGCATGCTCACTTCCAAAGGATGTATGCATTATGGTGGCAGGATGTAAACCTGCTGCTTGTGTCCAGTCGGTCTCACTAAGAAAAGCATTTCCTGTGTCCCTCTTTGCTGGTGAGGTTTTGGATGCTAATCTCAGTACCCAAAAACTTGGCTGATGTAATGTCTCCAACACTTTAAATGCTGGTCTCCTGGTTATTTTATCCTACTTCTGTGCTCCTAACCTTGCTCTTCCCTTGGGCCTCTGCTTTGGATATCTTGCTTTTATAAAACGTCTGAAATGGAAACATTGAAACCCGTTGCAATCAACAGGTGATCGACATCCCAGGAAACTTGGAAAAAATGAGGTCTTGGTATTTGTCTGAAAAACAAAGATTTCACTTGCAAGTTAGCATTGAAAGTTAGCATAGCATTGCATTCTGTCAGTATGTGTCTCTGGCAATCCTAATGGAATAGTACCTTATATAAAGGCCCACTTTGGATGAAATTATGTGTCAATGCCTTAAGTCCATCCCATTTGTGCATCTGAGATCTCAGAGGTTAAAGGCTGGGAGATTCCCAAACTTCTTTCTGGGGTCTCCTGGATTTCCTCTGTGTTTCTCAGCCCTGCTGCTGAATGTTTTACAACTCCTGAATAAAGGGTGGGATACAAACACCGCTGTTCTTTTATTTGAATCACTGTTGCTTTCACCTTGCAGATTCAGCTGCAGTTTGTGGTAGTTACTTATAGTGTCTGTTTCTCTGTGTGTTTTGCTGTATTCGTGGGAATCTTGTTAGATCTGTATGACATGCTTCCTTGAAGTATAACATTTCCTTCCTGTGTGGTTTAATTCATCATCTGAAACAAGCTAAGACTGACAGGTCTACCTTAAATTGTGCGCTCTAAATTTAGCAGCTAGAGACAGAATGATCAGGAAGGGCTAAATTAATATTATGCCAAAAAAGCCTTGGGACAAGGAAAGGAAAAAATTTGGAACAGAGGGTCCCCTTTCAAGTCTTTTAGTTCAGAGCAGAATTTAGAGGAACTGGTTTTCAGAAGGAAAAGTTTGAAATGAGCCTGTATTTTAGGGTACTGGACAATAGGATGTTTCACTATCATTTATGATCTGACCAACTGTCACTTTGAATAACTGTCTGAGGGCTGAAGTGACAAGTTGATAAATTCTAGCCTTGCAGAACATTTCTTATTGGTGAGTTTCTATTTTAAAGCAATCTACATATGATCTGTTGTGCATTTATTTTCATGAAACGAATACTGCTTGGGAACTCTGCCCAAGTGTTTTCTGCTTCCTTTTTGCAATGAGGCTATCAATGGCAAAGGAAGTGATGCCAGATGCGTTATAATATTTCTTTAGGGAGATTTCCTATGTGCTATGAACTAGCCTGAAGTGACAGAGATGTTAAATTCAATTAGTTATTTTCATGGTAACTTTCTTGGTGCTCATGTTAAGATGACATTAATATAGTACAAAATATGTAGAATAAAATGGAATAAATATTTCTTCTTAATTTTATGTCTTTTGCCCCTGAGAATGCTGTGTTCAAAATAATCCGGGATATAAAAGAAGATCTTTAGAGCACTATTTCAGGAAGCAAGAGTATACTTTACATTTTACCTTTTCTTTCTCCTCCACCAGTCAGTTTTTAAGCAAATTGTACTATTTTCTTTGGCTTCATTAGACTTTATACTGCAGATAGGGCAGTTTTAAAAAAAAAAAAAAAAAAAAAAGAAAAATCCAATAGCGATGCTGCATTGTGGAACTTGTGGGCTCACTTTAGGCCTTCTGTTTGTGTTTCTTGATTCCCCCAGTTCCCAGATGTGCAGTGACTCATCCTACTGAACAATGGGAACAGCATCTCTTATTCCTTCACTTGGTCCCACTTGGCAAAACTGTTACTCAGAGGATATGTATTGCAGAGGGAGAAGAGATTAGCAGTGAGAGAATGAATCATCTGAGCGTTTGTGGTAACTCTTGTGTGGTGAGCAAGAAGTTAAGGAAGACTTATGGTCTATACTGTGCTCTTGTGTACTAAAAAGGAGTATCTGAATTATGTAAAATTCATAACTCAGAGGTCATTCTTTCCCCCCTCGCCACTGTCCTGGAAAACACAGGGCAAGGATGGGAGACAGTGTTTTGACATCTTGATTTATTATGAAGAGGGAAAAAAAAAAAACAGCTAGCTGACTTGTATCAACAGCAAAATAGATGGTCATCTCAGACTTTCTTGATACAGCTTTCGAAATGTGAAATATACTAATAGACAATTGGTTAAACATAAAAAAAAATAAGAAATGTCAGTACAGACATGCTTCACTGACACTCTGCTGTGACTGTGACAGAATGGTGCTTCGTATCCAAGTAAAATGCTGGTTGAAATGAAATAATGTCTTTCAGATTTTAAGAATATTATTTATGAATACTGTTAGAATTTTTTTTAAAGGAAGTAGTGTACTAACAGGGAAATACAAGAAGATTTGAGTCTTTTTAAATCTAAAAAGACAGACGCTCAACAGTCTTCTGTGAACGTAGTTGATCTGGGAAAGTTGTGAGCTGCCAGAGTTTTTCTTGACGCACCAGCCTGTAAAAGATTGACACATCTAACCTGGACCTTTTTTGTTTGTTTTTAAGTGAACACACCATGATGTGATTATCTTTAGGTATTTAAATATAGTATAATTAGTATAAATAGCTTTGATGGCTTCCATTTCTATTTTGCTGCTTGCAAACATAGTTCAAAATAGATTGCAATGCTCAAAAGAGTACTTAATTTTTTTCATTAGAACTATTAAAATAGTAAGATTGAAGATGTCGACCTGCATAAAGATATTTTTAGTATCTGATGAATCAATTGCAAATATTAGCTGCCACTTCTATAGGACGTCATGCCAGTGAACCAGAAATAACTGGCTAAGATTTGGAAAAGGAGAGCATTTGAAGTGCTAAGCCAGCTTTTGAATGTAGTTGAATGGCTACATGACTTCGGAGAAACCCTAAGATTTTGCACTGAAAAAGCCAAAACAGCTTGTTTATGGCCAGTGTCTTAAAGAGAAAAAAAAAGTTCAACATGAAAGAGGCAGCTGATACTTTTTGATTTTGATACTAATTTGCCTTGAATGAAAAACCTAACTTGATGAACAATTCGTAAACTCTTTGTGTGTGTGTTTTATATACATACACATATATATATACACACACAAAAGTACATTTTTTGTTTGTGTGTATAATACCCAAAGCATGAGATGGCTTTGCATAAATAATAATTTATTGACGGAATTCAAAATTGCATTCAAGTGCAGTTTGATACAAAGCTATATAAACTTAACTTCTAGATCTAATTGATACTGCTATCTATTTCCCCTGGATGACAAGGAAAAAATTAAAAGCTAAATGAATGTTCAGTTAATACAATTGTTCTGATTAAAAGTACTAATACAAAATAGTCCTAACACCTGGAGTTTCCATATTTTCCTCATTTAAATAACTGACAAGTTATTCATCAAGTCAGTTGGTGCTGTCTGCAGTTTTTCTGTGCTGCCTGCTCGATGAACTGAAATACCCCACATGCTTCCAGAAGCAACCAATTTTTCTATGAATCAGACTAAGATCTGATTTAAGATGTAAAGCAAGGTTACTTGAGAAGTTTTTGGAGCAGCAATTGAATCCACACTTCCATAGGCCATAACGCAGGACTTAATCAAGGAATCAACTTTAAAGTAGGGGGTTCCAAGTGTGTGGGGTGGGTTTGGGGTGGGGGTTTTTTGTGTATTGTTCTGTTTTGGTTTTTTTTTTTCCTCTCCCTCCCTTCAGGTTTGTGTGCTTTAATGTTTTGAGCTTTTCTTAACTTCAAACCCTGAGGAGCTTGTCAGGGATTTGTTGTTTTGACTGGAAACAGATATTTTGACTTAAGTACTGGATGTTTTTGAATTCTGTGCTGGAAGAGAATATTCAGACATCTTCAGATCTGTCAGACCATGCATATGGTGTTCACACCTGTTCCAGCAACCTGACTTGGTTACTCAGCTATCCAAGTGTTCTGCAATTACTGCTTAAAACTTCCCAGAATTAATTATTTGGCTTAACTGCAATGTTACAAAGAGCTGTATAAGAAACTAGAGAATGAACTGCAAAAATGAACATGTATTTTTCTCATTAATCAGATTATTTTCTTACCTCCTTATAAATGTGAAAAATGTTAAACTGATGGATGCGTGGGGCAGGAAATAGGGGCGGCACAAGCCGTAAATCAGGTAAACTTGCTTGTGTGTCCCAGCGGTTTACATGCGTACAGCTGTTTCCTGCTCTCAGTGTGGGAGGGTATATGGACAAGGCAAGGACTCTTAAAGCAACTGGGTAGAAAATAGAAACAAGTTGTATCAGAGATGGCCTGTTTGCGGTCTTGTTGCACATCTAAAGGCATTGTGTAGGACAAAGCACAATAGATAAGGGTTTGGGGTTTCTTTATAGCTTCAGTGACTTTTTCTTTTAGGGCTCTCCCATTTCCTAAATATGACTAATGCTGTACAGGAAGACCTTTTCTCTTATTCATGCGGTCTGTGATATCTCTTCTGATCCAACAGAGTGCCAAAAAATACAGGAAATTACTTTCACCTTATGAAAATTCATGATTGTAAGGAAGCTCTTAGAGCAATTGTTCTTTGAAACTTCCCCCCCAAAAAGTCATCTTTTCTGCTGGTAATCCACTGTAAATCTTTTGTGATACATGGTAGCTTTTTGCAAATATGCATGTTCTGTCTCCTTTATGAAAAGTTCCAGTTTAAAATGTTAGGAGATAATAAGTTACAGCTCCTTTTTGTCTATGCCTTATGCTGAAAGTATGTACACTGAATCCTCTGGTCTGCAGTCCGATTCTTCAAAATGAACTGTTGTGGTAGCATCTGTTACAGTTGTAAGGGGAGGGGAGTAATTTTATTCTGCTGTCTCAAGCCTATGGTGTAGAGAGAATGTATGGTTTAAGCATTTATATTGCTGTTGGAATCTGAGATGATATTTTGAGAATGTTCTCATTCTGAATTAGTGACTTGGTGAGGGCACCTACTGTCAGTTTGGTTGTTACTGACACGGCCCTGATCTGTGATATATATAATGTGTTTTGTTGCCTAAAATTATTAAAAGGCAGCAGGATTTTCCATTTTATCATTCTTATGACATGGCTACAACTGCAAGACACATGTCCTAAACAATGAAGAAAGCTTTCTTACTGAACAGATCATCTTCATCTGAAGACACGAAAGGGAAGTGTTTTGAAGGAGAGTGGGCTTCTGCCAACGATGGTTTCACTGCAGAAGTAAAGTCTGCATCTATATGGAAACAATTTTATTACTTCTAAAAAGTATGTGTAGGGTTTCTTGTATCCACTAATGCAAAGTGGCGGTTGATTTGAGTGTGATACATGAGCACGCTTGTTTAAAAAAAAAAAAAAACAAAAAACCCAAAACAAAACACAAAACCTCTTACGCATTTTCACCCAAGAATAAATTTTCTTTGTAAACATTGCCTATATTCTTCTCAATATAACTGCTAAAGCGTTTTGTACAAGATCAACAAATCCATTATTAAAACCCTTGAGCCTAAAAGGGAAACTATCTGTAAAAGAGAAAGTCCTTCAGAATGTTCCTTTTTTTTTTTGACAAGCAAGCCTAGCTTAAATTATCACAAATTGTGGGTGACTTAAATCTTTCACTTTTCTAAAGATATGCCAACCAGTCTAGGATATGCTTTTGTTCACTGTTATGAACTTTAAACAAAATACGCTGGCTTCTAATAAATATGTTTCACTTACTCCCACCCAGTGTCAGTTAACTGCATTCATCATACAATGGGGAAAAAAAAAATTCTTTAAGCCAAAGCAAAGGACTGACTTTAATAACACTTCCTTTTCATTGTGGCGATTTACTGGATAGCTTTGAGCATTTATTCAGATCTCTACTCAACTTCGATTTTTCTAGAACTAACAGAGAATTGCTTTTGAAGAAATACTACCTTACCTACATGTCAGTAGTGTATTATGGCAGCTCCACTTCATTATCAGCAGCTTACATGGATTAAGCTATGCAGTACTGCTATTGTTCCAGCTCCTGAAGCATATCAGGATGTTGTCCAAGCTTCCACATGTGATACTGCTATGTTAGACCTCTGTGCATGTTGGAAAGTGAAAACACAGTTGGATTTGCTATCCTAGAAACAAGCTTAGTTCCCATCTCTTTCCTTTTCCACAGGGTGAATCAGTGAAATACTTCCTGGATAACCTGGATCGGATCGGTCAGCTGGTAAGACATACCTTCTCTTTCTAAACCAAAAGAGCTCAAAGAGATAATGGAAGCCTGGGTGTGCTATGATTAATGCTTTTTGGGGACAGGGGTTGGTGGGGGTTTTTTTTGTTTTTTAAATAGCGATGCATTAAATAACTTCTAAGTTCTTTACTCTAGAAATAGTGAACTCCAGCCTTATGAAACTGAAGCTTAGTATTTGCTTAATCTTTTTTGATAGATAACAAATATTGTTTTCCATATGTTTTATTTATGCACATAGTTTCTTTTATCAGTCCTTCTGTGCAGTCTGTGAATCTCATTCAGTTTTCATGATGATCTGATAGCTGGTGCTACTTGAGGTAGCAGGATGAAAAATTATCAAATAAAAAAAAATTACTAGCACTTGTAGGATTCAAAATCAGTAATGAAAACATCTTTCAAGAGACTTGGAGGAGAAAGAAGGGAAATGATTTTCCTAAATAGTAACAGTGATAAGCTTCTGAAGAACAGGTCTCTCTACAGTGGTGGGCTGGGCCACAACCTGCGGTAGAACATGTTGCTGTACTCGCTGGTCATGGACTGTGAACCTGGAAGAAGTATTTCCACTAAAGCTTGCAAGATGTGCTTTGTAAGAGTAATGAATTATGAAAAACTACATTTCAAAAAAAATCCTTTCAGTGATGATTTGGAGATCTGCTTTACTGAACAGTGCCTAAATGGCAATAACACTGTGGCTAAGAATTTCATAATGATAAAATAGACTTCAGCCTGAAAATGGGAGGCTTGAAGCATAAAGATGTGAAGGAGTGAATTGGTCCTATATTTTTATTCTCATATGTCTCAGGATCTTCTGTAGCTGTTTACCAATATGTTGAGATAAATGGTCAACAGTCCATTATTTTAAAGTTAAGTATTCATTCTTCACTTGATAACTAGAAACCCGTGGCTCCTGTTGATTTTTTTTTTTTTTTTTCCCCTCCCCCCATTGCTTCAATATTCTGGCATTAGCCAGCATTTTTGAAGGACATTTTTGACACTTTTCTCCTTTCTTTTACAGAATTATTTCCCCAGCAAACAAGATATTTTGCTGGCTAGAAAAGCCACCAAGGGGATAGTAGAGCATGATTTCATCATTAAAAAAATACCTTTCAAGATGGTGGATGTAGGTGGACAGAGATCTCAGCGTCAAAAGTGGTTCCAGTGCTTTGATGGAATAACTTCAATTTTGTTTATGGTCTCCTCCAGTGAATACGATCAGGTTCTCATGGAAGACAGACGCACAAATAGACTTGTGGAGTCCATGAATATCTTTGAGACAATAGTCAATAACAAGCTTTTCTTTAATGTTTCCATTATCCTATTCCTCAACAAGATGGATCTTCTTGTAGAGAAGGTAAAGACTGTCAGCATTAAGAAGTATTTCTCGGACTTCAAAGGTGACCCTCACAGGCTAGAAGATGTTCAACGTTATCTGGTGCAGTGCTTTGACAGAAAGAGGAGAAACCGTAGAAAGCCCCTCTTCCATCACTTCACCACTGCCATAGACACTGAAAACATCCGCTTTGTGTTTCATGCCGTGAAGGACACGATCCTTCAAGAGAATCTGAAGGATATCATGTTGCAGTGAAGGAGAGCAGCCAATGTTCTGTTAAAATTTGCCGGAGGGTTAGATCAAAGTTTTTATCCTTTCTTTATGGCCCTTGCATGTGGTGTAGGACCCATGCTAATTACTTGGCTCAGGAATGCTGTAAACTAGCCAGTTCAAACAGAGGAGCTATAGGCCGAAGGAGTCAAATGTTGATGTTAGCTACTGAATCATTTGGACTAGAAACACTACTGAAACATGGCCGTTGTAGGTTCTGTACCTAGTTTGGAACGCTGAATAACACAACCACCTTCTGCCTTCTTAGAAAAGAGAGATCTCTGACAAACCATGTATGGAAGACATGTTTTAAATGAATATGCTCATTTTTCAGAGATGCTAGTTGTACAAACTGCCTTCTTTTTGTTGTTTGGAGGTGCTGAATCGATTGAACTAATCTAAATGTAATGAGATTGGTAGCTGTATTGGAGAATGTTAATGGAAGTTCTGTTCTTAACCCTTAGGAATGTAACCAGATCTTGTGTGCATGTTCAGCTTTGCCAAGGGTCTGGAATCCACTTACCAAGGTGGATGCACAGCTCTTGTCTGAAGGTGTTTTGCATGAGTCTCCTGAGGCAAAAGTCTAAAACTGTATAAGGAAACCCATGTTGGAGTAAATTGGATGGGAAGCTAAGGCCTCACTGATACGGAGAAGGGTTTATTTTGCACTATGTCTAAAGGATATTACATCATGGGGAAACTGATTTCCTTGGTGAAGCGGCCTGTGCTAGAGCACCTGACCATGTATCTGCACAGTGGGTTCTCGGGTGAGATGTACTTCATGGAAATTCAGCACTGTTCTCACACCCGCAGTTGGCAGTAGTTGTGAAGGTTCAGTATCTCATGTGACAGGGCTTTATCTATATTCAAAAGTTTGAAAGCTGATTAAACTCTTAAGCGAAGGTTTTGGTAGTACAGCAGCTGCTTGATTAGTTCCCAACAGCTGACCTTATATAAGACTGAAGAGACCCTAGAGATCCCAGTTTACAGCTGCACTGATGTATTTGGACAGCAAGACCTTGCTGTAAAATTAGCCTTTAATCTGTGTCTTAATGGGATCTTTAGCCTACAGTAATGCACATGTAATTCTGAGTACAGTCGAGTTTGGAGTTGCCCATTTTGGGCAATGGTTTATGTGTAAAATTGCAAGAGGCTATGAATAATGTTGATATGAACTGTTAATTTCCTAGCTCTCTCAATCTGTGTAACTAACTATCAGGTGCCTTTTTTGTGTACAGACGTATCGGATCTTTTCCACTACAGTGGGGGACAAACTGAAGATCTGCCTCTTACATCAACATTGTAGTGCTATCCTTTAGGTAGTTTTCAAACATAGTTTACTGTGCAATTTTTGTCATAGGTTTTATCCAAGAATAAAACCTGAAGGGCTGTTTGTACCCGTAAAAAGTCAGCAGATTCCCTGGAGTTTTTATCCCCTTTGAGCCTGTAATGGCATCTCAAAACAAGCAACGCTTTACTTCAGCTGGTAATCCCATGGGAAATGTGGCCAAAAAAAGTCCTGTTCCATTGTCCTTTCATGTTAATTTGGATAAAATCTGGAATCTTTCTTCCCCTCTGAAGCTTGCAGATGTTCATATCAGTATTTTTGTGTAGTTTCCTAATGTGGCAGTCTTTTGGCTTTCTTTGTGCAGGCTTCAGAGTGGAAAAGATGTGGCTATATCAGTGCTATGTGACACACACAGTATCGAGGTAAGAAGCAAGTGAAAAGTTGCAGATGGGAAAATCTAACTTAAATTTGAGCAAACTTAAACAGGAATTAGCTTCCTTGTAACAAGTCTTATTTTTGCCAGGACCAACTCTGTCTTTTAAATATTTATTCATTTTTAACCTTGAAGGGGAAAGATGTTATGTGACTCTAATATTCAGATGGGGGGGAAACTCTTAAGATTATTACATTTGAAAAGGTAAATGTTTCAACACAGAGTGATGCAAACAAGTTTATTCATCGTATGGGGTTCGTTTCTCTAAGCTGGCCGACTTGTTTGGCTGAAGGCTAAGACTGTTTTCAAAGTTTTCAAAAATTCTTGGAGTTCTTGGTAGTGGTTTCCACTTCACACAAGACACTGGGAAAGAGGAGGCAGTTATGGGCTGACCTGACTTCTAAGTTGACTTGACTTCATTTCCTAGTTTGCTGTGAGCTTTATTCTTTCACTAAATTTTCTAGATGGGTTAATACTATGCTTGTTTTCTCAAAGCAGTTAAACATTCCCTTTCAACTGTATTTTTTCTCAAGAATTACCTCAGTTTTATGTCTGAATCTACTGTAGTTTTACCTGGGAGGCATAGCATGGAATTTCCTGTTCTGTTTTTCTCTTCATGCTCATCCATGGTTTTGTATCCTTAGTCACCGGATGATTTGAAACTCTGAACAGAGCTAATAATGCAACTTATATTTTAAGTAACTTAATCTGCACCTGGAAAAGAAACAGCATGAGATATCTCATATTGAGCTCTCAAGCAATTTTTTTTTTTGTATCATATGGCAGTTTTGCACACTAAATCAGAGTTTTTGGGAACCAGTTTGATCACCTCAGGCCCATTATTGCCTGCCTTTTTATTGATAAAATGGGCCTAAGCTTGATGCTTTAGACTGCGGATGAAAATCAGTAGTTTGGCTCTGTAGGCTCTGTGTTCTGTCAAACTTTAATAGTGATGGTTCACACCAGGAACCCAAGATCAGGAAACTCTTCTTGCAGAAGTCGAGCGTTTCTCAAGTTTGCAAAGGATCTGGCCCATGAGTAAAAAGAACTTTTTTTTTAAGTGGCAGCTTTCTCTGCAAAATACACTCTACTTCTTGCCACAACTGAGGGGTTTTGTGTTTGGTTTTTTTCAAGGTAAGTTGTAGTATAATAAAGCCAGAAAATCATGTTATGGTAAATCAGTTAATTACTAAAGCAGAACTTAAGTCGTACAAACGTCTCGGGACAGGCTTGGTGGGTTGCTTAGTCCTTTCACAAGAAACAAATAGAAAACTTTATTTTAAGTGACATCCTGGAGAACTTTGCAGGTAAACACAGCTGGAGAGAACATCTTTTTTTGTTAACTTTATAGGCTTATTGTTCATTTGGCTACTCAGGAAATGGGTCACAGGCAGGATGATAATCAGATGGAGACCTTGAAAAACTTTTTTTTTTTTAAAAAAAGCAGCCTTTTGCTATCCCTCCTCTTGACACCCGCAGGTCAATGACCAGTGATGGGGTGTTGCAAAGGGGTTGTCTCTCGCAAGGACAAAGAGAGGAAGTGCTTGCAGCATGTGCTTGCAGGAGAGACTTATGTAATCTTGCAGTTTAAGTAGAAAAACTAACTAAATGGGAGTCACTTATCAAATGCTACTTTGTATTTATTGTCCTCATAACAGGCTTTAAGCTAATACAGCGTGTCAGTCAGTACCATTCCTTCAGATTGCAGTGCTGTCATTCTCTGGCATTATGAGGTGACATGGTGATTATGGTGAATTGGAATTAAAAAGGAAGAATAGTTTTCTGTAAGTGGCATATTTAATAGGCAGTTGTCACTTTGACAGAATTAAGTAGTTCTTAATGTTGACAATGAATTAATATCGATTATGGAATGGAAATTACTGGCCACTCAACTTTACACCATAACTCAAAGATGCTTCCAGTTTGATAAAAAGAATCGATCTTCTTTTATTTAATATGGCAGCATAGATTATTTGACTTATTAACTTGATAATCTATTGAGTTTTTTAAAATACTGCTGTGTAAAACCTAGAACTAGGCATGTTACAAGCATGAAGAAGCTCCCAAAGATGACCATTTACAGGTTTTCTGAGCCAACTAAAGCCTGAACCTCAGCCAAGCAGACAGAGTGGAGAAACTAACAGCAAAAAAACTGTAGTGAAATGGAGTAGGAAGAGCTCATCTGTATGTGGCACTGGAGACAACAATGTAATTCCACTAGGATAGCCAAAGTAGCTTTTGGTATGAAAAATGGTGCGTTTGAGAAGTGTGTCCCATCCTATCCATGTGTCGTTCCCCTATCCCCATGTCCCCATCCGCCCCAGGTATTCACCAGTCCTGGTTACTGTAATCTGCAAAGAATTGTAGAATTAAATAAATTAAAAGAATAGACATGGAACCACTGAAGAAACTAGCAGCCTTCTTTAGTGACAGACAACTACCTTCCACAGAATATCATTTTAGAAAACAAGCCCTTTGCTGCCTTTAGATGGCTGCCTTTGTGGATATTAACTTCATGTTTTGGAGTCTTTCCTATGTATGTACCTCTTCAGTTCTCCTGGAAAAGACAACATGCTGCTGCATGGAACTACAGGATTTCTGTAAAAGGCCCCTCTGATTTTCAATACTGAGTTTTGACACCTGACTTAGCTTTGCTGTGACATCAAATTTTCAGGAGTACTTGCTGAGTTGATAGACAATTTGATGCATGCCAGCTTGAGACAAACACGATATGCAATAACACCTCCATACGCTGCAGCTTGTCACATAAGCCAAACACTGATCTCTCATGATGAGAACTATATTGATTCCTGTAAATTTAGTAGTAGCCTCTTTTCTATATCATTTTTCTAGTATGAAATCACATGATGTAGTCAGGGGTTTTAATACAGCACTGCCAACTCTTTACCTCAGTACGCTATTAGTTCTGTAACACAGGAATTGGTGGGTAGGGTGTTTCAGTAGCAACCATAAAACATCTGTGCCTACTTCTGTAAGTGGGTTTTTAACAGATTTCTAGAAAGCATCCGTTATGGGACAGGAAGACTGGCATGGTCTGGGCCAGACTTGGGCCGAGTTAATATTGACTCCACACACTTCTAGATGAGGACTGTCTAGCCTAGCGAGGAAGTAATTGGCAAGACAATACAAGACCTAGTGCTTTTTAATATTACCTGTTTTGTGATTAGCTGGGGTGATCTCTGCGTTGTGCTGTGCAGTGGGCACTTCTTTGTTTTAACACTAATCTTTTTTTACATAGATGGAAATGAGTAAAGCCAGGACATTTGGAGCTGAAACTGCCACTGCTAACCAGGTGATGCTATCTCTGCTCATTTTGGTGGTTGGACAGTTTAGCTTGATTCTTGTCGGTTTTATCTTTCTAATGGCATTTGGAAAGCGGTGTTGAAGTTTGTCTATGTGTTGATATGCTTGTTTTCTAATTGGGTGGGGAGTATGGAGGTACTAGATTGTCAGTGCTAGTGGTTCTGTGCCTGGCTTGATGAACTGTATCACAACCTAGCTCTTGGCGTATGTCCGAAGTGAAAATATTCACAGTCGGAGAGAAAAAAAGAGCAGCACTGACTTCCAAGGTGGGCATTCTGGTAAAAAAGCCAAAGTATGTTGGAAGGGAGCAAGAGAGGGGAGCTATTTTCTAAACAGATCCCAAAAGCTGATGGTGCTTGAAGACTGACTGTATTGAAGTGAAATGCCATCTGCATTGACCCCAAAAGCTTTGAGTGACTCCAGAGAGCTAGTGGCTGTGAATTAACAGCAGCAGGCTGGCAAGGCTGGCCCTGCTGCAGCTGCACACCCTTCCATTGTAAATCTCTCTTCATCTGTTCATAACTGAGTGCTAAAACTCAATTCCTACTAGAACACGGTATGCAGATCTCTGGCCAGACAGTGCATCTTAACTCCTTTCTAACAGCTACTTAAACTTTCTTCAAGATATCAGAGCATTAGTATTTCAGGGAAATGGCTAGATAACAGACTGTTTCCATTATTTGAATAAAAACTAATACTGGTGGAGAGCAAAATTTTTGGATAAGTAGGACCCGAGAAAGACCCCATCTTGTGAGGGAAGTATCAGATTTAGAGTAGCACTGCTTCTCTGCTAATACTTCCCGTCAATCTCTTGCGCTGAGCTTCTGTGCAGGTGGTTGGGCACAAAAGCTGAGAGAAGATAGCAGGGAGAAGGGGGATGTGGAAGAGAAATGATCTTTTGGTAGTTCACAAGACTTGGAAAGCGTGGTTGGTGGGCTTAGGTTTGAAAACGTGTTCAAACTCCCATTCGCATTGAAGCCATTAACTGTCTTTAGGATAATGAGCATTTTTCCAGTGAAGAGGTTTCGTTATCTGGCATGTGTAATGGACTTGAATTGATGATACACATTAAACAGTATTTCTGCAGACTCCACTTAACAAAATGGCTAGTATTTATTGCTCTTGTGATGAGTTGTCTTGTTTATGGAATCAATATGTATGAAAGCAAACTGACAAAACAAAGTTATCTCGTGACACAATCATGTAGCTAGGAAGCCAATTAATGTTATCTTCTATTCTGCAGTTTACTTGCTCTCTGGTGCCTATGCATTGTAACACACCTACTATGCAATATCATTCTTTTTTTAAACCAGTTCACTGCATTGGGCAAGAAAGGCCTGAGTTTAGCCTTAATTTTCTAACAATTCACAAGTACTTTAAAAACAGTGACAAACTAAAAGAAGGTGAAAAATGCATAAAGTAAAAGCACAGTTCCAGACTGCTCACATAAGTGTCTTTCTAGCACCAAAACAGCATCCACGATAGAAGCAGCTACTTGCTGTAATAGTTTCAATTTATGAAAACTGTGTACTAGATAAAATTATATTGTGATGTGTAAAAAGTGTATTTTATAGCTTTGGTGACTTAGTTTACTGTTTTGTATATATGAATTTTATAAATCTATTAAAACTTGACTTGTTATACTGTTCTTCATGGGTTTTATCTTTCAACAAAGTCTAGAGTGCCATTTTTTGCATTATTCAAAAACTTTCTGCAAGAGAGCTGCTTTTTGAATAAGTTCCAGCATGAACTGCATGAAACTACAGCTGTCATGCAATAAAATCTTGTTCTGTAATCTTTACGTATCTCCCACCTCTCCAGTTCTGGTCTGATTCATTCTTCCTGAGTGTGTCCAGGAATTGAAGGCTGGTGAAACATTAGCCTATATAAAACTTCTAACTCATTCGTCTGTAGGATTTCAGTAGCTGACTTAGGCATTAGAACTGCTGGGAAGTGGAAGAGGAGACACAGCTAGAGTTTGTGCTTATGTATTTTAAGCTCGGCAAGAGAAGACAATTAAGCCTGTTGAGTTGACAACACCTGTCAGAGATTCCTCTTCTGCTGTGTAGCATCTGATAATAGCCATGGGAACTGTACTTGCTTCTTTTCCAGTGCCAGTCCTCTCTGTTGGACTCGCTTGTGTGCCGTGGTATCTTGTACGGCAGTGCAGAACCATTGACCTTCGGAGAGTCATCAGTATCCCTGTCTTACAGTGTTGTCATCCTGGCATCAATTCTGCCAGAACTTGAGCTCCAGTTCTTAGGAATGTCGTTAACCTTTCCTCGCTTGTACTTCGAAAGGTCACATCTAGCATATTTTTGTGGCAAGTCTTAATTGTTTCTTGTGTGAACTGTTAATGCCTAATCAATTACATTGGCAGGTACACAATTCAAACCCTTCATGGAGCATTGTTTGTCCTTTCTACTAATCATTGGAAATGTTAGGTCCTCAGCTACATCAGGCTTTTGGGAATGGTTGACTTTTTTTCCCTGGAGGTGCTGAGAACTTTCAGGTAACAATGTGTATTGTTAGCATTCAGCATCTCTGAAAATGAGGGCAGATGAATTGCAAATTCAATATGCACTAAGAGGAGGTTCCCAGGTGTGATCATGTACTTCCTAATCTGAAGAGCCCTCAGCAACAGCAGCAGCTCCGAGTGATCTCTTTGGTCAGCTCCACGAAAGTAAATTACCCCTTTTCTGGGCCAAAATATTCCTGTGAATTACAGCCCTACAAGATAGTATATAGAAAAAGTTTAACAGGTTTCTCACTGGAGCAAGAAAGGGCTCTTTCTGGCAGTATCTGCTGGAACACTTTGGGGATGTAACAGGGGCCATGCTAGGCTTCTGAGGCACTTGACCAGCAGACAGGCAAGGGGGTTGTTTTAAGTTGTCGCTTTTGTCTCTTCCAAAGCTGGTTGGGGTTTGGTGGGTTTGTTTTGGTGGAGTTTCTCTGCTGTCCGAATTGCTGAATCTCTGAAGCTTTAATCAAAATAAGCAATGCATTGTCACTAGAGTGACAGTCCTTCCCTAGTCAGCAGCTGTGAGCAAGTGCTTAAACTGCACCAATTTCAGTGGGATTTAAATTTTTATTTGGAGTTTTATTTATTTTTATGGTGGGAGGCTTGACTCAGGGTATCTTAGTGACAGCATTAATATTTCTGCATCTCGGTCTATCCCACTTCATACGGCAAAGGTGTCCCTTTTGTAATTCAACTGCATGGATGTTGACCCATAAGAACAGAGGCTGAAGCAGGCAGTTCTGCAGGTAAGTATGTCTGTTCAATGCCAATGGATGCTGGTATCCTTCATGGAGAGCTGAAACTCAATATATTAACTTTGAATTCCCTTCCCTGGATCAGCATGGCTACCTGTTATTAGAGTATCTCTTCTGCAATTTCAATAATCCAACACTCCAAAGATAAAAGGGAAAACATGGCTATTTCCCTAAGAAGAGACTTCTCTAAAATGCAAAGTTGGCAGGGCTATATAGCTTTGTATTTTTGCTAAAGTGTACAAGGCGTAAGGTTTGGGGTGGTTATAGTAATATTTAAGTATTCATTAAGAGAAATGAAGTCCCTAGCTGCAGTCTGGTATCTTCATTATCCTGTACAGACCTGGGAGGAAGTTTATTCAGTTACTAACAAAAACTGTCAAATTTCTTGCCACTCCCCCCAAGACTGACCAGCATCTTGGGAACCTACATGGTGTTAAGGCAGGAAGAGTTATTAGGAAGAGTTTTCAGGGATTTTTACAAAATGTAACTTTCCTTTAAAGCCTCAATTTTGCACAGCAGAAATGGACTTCAGTTAAAAATACCATTTTGAGGGGAGGGAGGTGGTCATATCCCCTGTTAAATCAGAAATTGCTGGATGCTGCTAATGAAATGTCTATGGAAGACGCTGGTTTCTCCTCTCCCACCTTTGCAAGATGTTGTAGGCAATTTCACCCCTAACTAGAAAAGAGTCTGAGGTCTTTTTTCGTTGTTTTCTGTGGACAGTTGCATTGTACCCCCACTCCCTTCAATTACAGCAATTTCTTTTTTTAAGAGTAGGAGTGGAATGTTCTGCCTGTTTATTCTTGGGAGAAGATATTTGTCCTTATGGGCTCGTAAAGCTGTTAAGACTGTGTTTTCTGCTCGCTTCAGAATTACAGGATTTGTTCAGCCTTGTTTGCTCTTACTTGATTCTGTACTGAATCATTAGGCTGAACTTCAGAAACTTTAGAAGTTGCTTCAAAAGCAACTTTAGAAGTTGCTTCAAAACAAGTATCCTTGAGCTTGGGGCAGAAAGGGTATGACTGGAGTTACTTTGATTGAGGAGGATGTTCTAGGTAGCCACAAGTCAGTGTGGTTTGGGAGATGTTCTGAGGCAGATGAGTCTAACGTGAATCCATGTTGTACCATTGCCTTAGGGATCGTTGCATGAAAGATATCAGCAACTTCAGGAAGGAGTTACCTGGTTCTGCTGGGGGATCTCCTGAAGGCAGCAGCCAGGTCATGTGCGGAGTTCATTTCTAGATCATCTACCTGTCACAAGAAGACACCCACGGGTCACGAGGCAGAGAAATGACAGCGCTGCCTTCCTGGGGCTGCAGAGGGAGGCTGCCAGCCAGAGCCCCGAAGCCGTGCCCAGGGGAGCTCTGTGGCAGGCTGCTGGTACTGTTGCCCTTTGCGACTTCTTTCGCATCTGGGTGCCCAGCTCCTTTCGCTGCCTGTCTTCCTGCAGAAGGCTCACCAAACTGTGGCTGACATGCTGTGTAGTGAATACCTAGGTTCTCCTGCCCACTGCCTACTACATAGTGAAACTGTTCCTGGATCATTTGTAACCAACTCTAGTCTTGGCTGCTGAGTTGCAAGTAACTCCTGGGTGTGCATTTATACATAGAGTACCCTACTACTTGTTGCTGATGGTTGATCTGCAGCTTGACCTTCTAAAATGACTCCTAAGTATCTCATCTGTATTTCTGTTCCACAGCTTACTTGGCAGGTTATCAGCTGCAAGTTATGCTGCTGTTCCCACACCCTCCCAAGTAGAATTATCTCACCAGAAACGTGCTGCTTAAAATGCAGGAAATCTTATTTAGGGGCTTATCTTCAACTTGTTTTACTTCTAATTCCTCTGTTAGTTGTTTTCTGCCCCTCTACAACTCTGGTGCACGCAGAGAAGAGTAGGAATTGCACCTTTGTGCTTTAGTCCTGGTTATGGCTTTGATTTTCTGTGTAACCTTGGCCAGTTATTTTATCCCTCTGTGACCCAGGTTGCCTCCAGTCCTTTCTCACACTGGTGTAGGCTGTGTAGTGTTAAGTGCAAAGTACCACTTACAGACCCTGGGAACAAAATGTTAGGCTGTGCTGTCATGTGCATCACCTTTGCTGATGCGAAGAGTAGCCACCTCTGTGGGAATGTCTTTGCATGACCAAAAACCTGCAGTGTAATATTGCATGGACTTTCTCTCCTCCAGCTACCTAAGGACTTAAAAGCGTAACAGCCGCTTTCTGCCTGTCACCACAAAGTTGCATCTTGCCCCTACGGACCCTGCTGAGCTGCCCACGCAAGTAGGTGAAGCTCATTTATTTCTTACCTGGAGCCCTTCTGGACACACTGAGCTGGTAAGTGGTGGTTCTGTCAGTGATGGTGTCAAAAATACCTGTTATTGGTAAGCAACAACTCTTCAGCAGAAATCCATGCTTTCACAAGAGAGCTAACATGAGTCTATAAGCCAAGTGTCACGTAGGGAGTTTCCCATCTGTGACTTCTGCCAGCAGTTCAGTTTGTTTCTGTGCCACCCCTTTTCTCTGTTGTCTTTGGACTTTATGTTCCCTTAGGCAATGTTGTCGTCCTGAGTTTATGGCCTCTTTCTGTAAAGTTTCTAAAGTTCAGCCTAATAATTCAGTACAGAATCAAGTAAGAGCAAACAAGGCTGAACAAAAAGTAATCTATTGCTTAAAATAGTAAATCTGTTAAGGCAACAACTGAGCAAGTATGGGGCAGTACATGGATTTGTAATTCAAGCAGGATTTGTTTGGAAAATTTCTGCTGCTGGGAAGAATGTCTTGGATGAGAACCCCATCGCCTTTGAGGCTGCCAGGAGAGGGCGGCAGCAGCGGCTCTGCTGCATCGCGCCTGCGCCGAGTCCAGGCGTGCAGCCTGGAAAAAAATGTTTCCAGGAATTGCCGTCATCAGTCCCAAAGCCAGAACTCCTTTTTTTTCTCCCTGTATGAATCATGCGGATGTGAAGTTGCCTGTGTTTCCGGAATCCAGTTGAATTTATTACGAGGTCATCTTTTCTACTCACCTGCACGAGTAAATCTCAAGTTTTTTTCAAAAGTCTTCCACTGATTCTCTCCCTTCCTGCTCCAAAAATG
Organism: Fulmarus glacialis; assembly: GCF_000690835.1. Taxonomy (NCBI): domain Eukaryota; kingdom Metazoa; phylum Chordata; class Aves; order Procellariiformes; family Procellariidae; genus Fulmarus; species Fulmarus glacialis. The sequence goes on along the minus strand of NW_009226691.1, from coordinate 16,768 downwards.
CATTGCAGGGTTACTGCACGGTTTGAGGCCCTCAAAGTGCACAGGGCAAGCGCTCAGGAAAGCCAAAGCTATTAGCTCCTCTGAGGGAAACATCCTCTCTCTCCTCCCAGCTGAACTGGACCCAGTCCTACCTGCTGATATTTTTAGACGGGAGAAATCTGAAGCGTAGCCAAGTAGCTGTGAGCTGTAGAGAGTGTTATCAGTGCTGAGGTCTGAACGAACTGGGGATGGAGAGGGTCAGCCTTCCCCCGGCACGCTGGTGTTACAGAGCTCGAAAACCTGTCGGCCTTTTGAGCTCTGTCTATAAATAGCTGGAGAGGAACGGCATGCCCCGGCAATGGGAAAGCAGGCTTTGCAGCTCCTGGTGCCAGCACAGCACCCGTTCCTGTTCAGAGGGTGACTTACAGAGCGGGAAAGAGGGAAAGGGCCAGGGTGTTAACTTCTCAAGGCAGAAAGAAAGGAATGCATGTGTAGTTCCCCCTTTTAAGTTAATAATCAATGAGTGTGTGAATGTTTTCAAAGGTTTTCTGTCCTGTGCCAATCTACAGAGGATGTGAGTAGTTACAGTTCATGGCTCCAAGCCTGGCTTTGTTTGAACTAAAGCAGCTCTGGAGATCCCCTTGAGTATCTGCCAAAAGACAGTCATCACACTAACACTGTTCTTTATGGTGGACGAACTGCCAGGGATCTTTCTGCTTTACTCACTGACTCTGTGCCCGTCCTTCTCCATATCTCCCTCTCCCTCCCTACTCATAGCATGAGTCCGTCAGCCTCGGCTGTGCTCAGTGCAACCTCCAGCTGATGGGGCAGCAGCTAAAACAGAGATGAACATTTGGTATGGGGGGAAATGGAGAGGGAGAAATAATATCTGTCCCCTGGTTTAATTTGCATCTGTTTGTTCAGATGGACCAAGCTTTTGTGTGAATATGTTTAGTGTTTAGCATAGACCTCTTCCTGGTTGACTTCAGACCAAAAGAAACATGGCAAGAAAATACAAGCACCTACATAGGACTTGATGTGGGTTTGGAGTTGTGCTGTTGCTTAGACCAGCACAGGAAAAACCCCTAGAGAAGAACTGATCACATCAAAAATATGTTAGCAGTCTCAGAAAAAGAAACACCTTTTATTCCTGTGGGGAGTTGCTGTTTCTCTCTGGCAGCAACTACTTGTGGTGAGAAAGGTCAGAAGCAGGGCAGTAACGTAAGCAAAGCTGTGGGAGCAAAGCTGGCCCAACCCAACGCAGACCCAGCCTAGTTTTCTTCCCATCGCCAACGATGAGGGGATGACTCCCCTTTGGACAGTTTTCTGGAACTCAATTTCCTCCGCAAGGAGGAAAACTTGTCTCCGAGAACTTTCCGTAGCCCGGTGGTGTCCCTAGCAAAGGGTAGGTCCTTCTTCATAGCAGGCAGTTGTCCTGTAAACATTTCCCACTTAGCCAGGGCATCCACGGTCTTGTCTACTTGAGCCAGTTCCTCCTCGGAGACGTTCCTCTCCAGGGCAGCAATGCACATCTCCAGCCACAGTTCATAATCTTTAATGATATCTGTGGACTTGGTGGGCCCAGTGAACTGGGGCTGGCTGTGCGCCTCCGCCAGCGAACACGAATGCTCGTCCTGTTCCAGCTCCTGGCTGATGGAGAGGGCCTGGCTGCAAGTGTCCGGTGTCAGCGGCTCGGACAAGGAGGTCACAGCCTCGGAGTCGTTCTCGCAGCACATCCCAGAGTCTGAGCTGAACGGAAGGATGTCCTCAGAGGCAGACAGGACTGCTGACTCTTGCCTTGGCCACGTGGACAACACAGTCTGTGTCCAAGCGTAGAGTTTCTGTGGAGAGAGAGGAAAAGGTTTCATTTTAGAGAATGAGAGAAAACAGGTACGCCTTTCCCAGTGCTTGTCAGGTAAACCTAGTTATCTTGGGTGGCTCAGCTTCAGATGCTATGGTGCTCTCTGCCAGGAGATGGGTTCAAACAGCTCATGGTTGCCCTACAAAGCAGGGGCTTTCTCTTGCCCCATTTTCTTGGAGTCAGCACCTGTAGCAGTTCTGCCCCCAGCCAGATGTGGACTGTATCTGCCTCATTATTGAAGATGGCAGGAGAAAAAAGGCACAAATTCACTCCTTGCTGTGCGGATATGATCTCTGCGAGAGCCAAACCAGTGCCTCTCCAGGGGAAGCCGTGTCATTGTAAAAGCTCCTGAGATAGCGGTGAAGAATCTTGTTTCATCATGTTGTTAACTCCTGTGGTAATGTGCATTTTATTCCTAAGAATAGCTCTTCCCCTCTTGAGCTGAAATGCACAAGTGGGAAGGCCGGGCTCCAGGAAAGAATTAATGAAAGGAAAATGTCTGAGACAATTTCCTTTTTAAATATTAAATGCTACAATGGGGCATATAACGGGTTGCTTCTGGCACATTTATTCCTTATGCTTTGGGGAATTGCAGTATTCCAGTCATCGCTGGATAAAAGGTGATCTCCTTGTCTGCCTTGTTGGCATGTGTTTTTCAGCTTTTTTCATACTCTTATGGCCTCTTTCCTCACTTTTACTTTTTGCAGCTCCCAGCTGATACCTTTACAAAGCCCTGCGATCGCTTTGGGGAACACAAGGGTGACAGAGTATTAACCTGAGATGCCGGTCACCGTGCTGGGTCCGTACGTGCTCAGCTCAGGGTGAGCTGTAGTGTTTGAGAAGTGGGCAGGAGATTTCCAGCCCTACAGAGCTCCCTTCTCCCGCAGCACCCCGCTACTCCCTCCCCCTTCCCTCCTCTATTGCTCTCTCTTCAGGCAAGTGACAGAAAGGATAAAGAGCTCAAATTGAGTGGGTGGGAGAAATCGGCCCTGTTTCTCATTTCAGTCTGTGCATGAAGCCTCAGGGAAGAATTTCATACAAGAATAAAATGGACTCTTTCAGCTAAGTTAATCCACCCTGCCCCCTCCCTCTGGGGCAAGAAAAAATGTAAAGGGACAACTTTTCTCCTGCCTCATCCCACCTCCAATAGCCCTTCCCTCCCTCTGCGTTTAAAAACAAAGAAGGCACCAGAAGCCGCAATAGGAGCCAGACTAGGGAAGGGGACAGCAAAGCTATTTGAAAGCTGCAACGAGCCCGTGATTTTATAATGTCTCTTAATATTCCCAAGAGTAGTGAATCTGGGAAGGAATCACAACTGCCACTTAGCCCAATTCCCAAGAAGAGAAAAAGCTGCAGACATGAGGATGTTCAAACAGTACATTTAGATTATTTAAGGCAAAAAGAGGGGATGATTGACTCAAGATTGCTACCAAAACCCCAAAATCTTTCCTGTGTCTCATTCTTTGGGTGGTTTATTGATTCGAACTTGGGAAGGGTTTGTAGGGCTGCAGCCTCTTTTTATGTTCTCCTATTTAATTAGAGAGGGATAACCTCTTTGTGGGTTTAGCTTGCCTGCAGGCAAGAGCATTTGAAGTGGATGCCCACCCCAAGTAAGTCACTAAGAATGAAACCTGTTGTCTGACACCTCAAGGGGCTCCAGGTTCAGCACTGGAAGTTTTTCAAACCCCTCTGCCATGGCAGCGTTGTCATTCCCAGCAGCAGTGCAGCCACACTGCGCCCGAGAGCAGATACTGCGATTAACACCACGGCAAGGATGTAGCTAACCCAACTTCTAACAGCTCGAGCACTGTCTTCTTCTGCAGTGTGGCCACTGCCAGCTAACCTAGGCACTACGTGCGGAACAGCCTGGGATGCTGCAGAAGCAGCAGGTGGAAATGTTGGTTGTGGTGGGGAAACACCATGAGAACTGATTTGCTTTCAGTTTTCAAGATGACTCATGCTGGAATAAGCAGCTGTGATGAAAAAATGGAGTATGTTTCTGAGTGCAACTCAGATAAATAAATTGAGGGGCTCTTCCTCCTGCATAAGGACTGGTTTCCTGTCCCACGTGCTCTCTGCCCGTAACCGTCTCAGTTGCAGACTTCAGCAGCGTTACCTGCTCCTGGCGAGGAGCAGCTTTGTGTCTGGCATTTCCTGTATTTATTATGAGCGTCTGGGGCTGTTATGTGGCAGGTGGGGATCCGTGATAGTTTTCCAAAGGGAAATGTGACTTCAGACTTGCACTTGGCCAGCCACAACCTCTCAAAACGTGCTTAGCAAGTAACTTTGCTATCTGATATTGTCTCCAAATGCTTTGTGCTCTCTTCTGTCAGGTTCCTTAACTATTTAGTTCATCTCTGGCATTTATATTTCCTCTCAATGCTATAGCAAAGCCTCTTACAGAGATTATCACAACTCTCTTATACCAGCTTGTACTACATCTAGCCGAGCTTTTCCTTGACAAGGCAGCAGATGTGACACTTGGCAAGTGTGTCCTCTCTTCAGGTTTGTGTTCACTGTCGCCAGGGGATGCTGAGCCAATTACAGTGTTTACTGCAGGTGTAAAGGCAAAAATGTTTCTAGAAGAGCTTAATGCAGATGGTAGTTCTCTTCTAGAAAGCAATAGCTGGATGCTGACAGGCTGGGTGTTTAAATAAACCAGAATTTATTCCTCTGGTAGTCTGGGCAATTTAGGCACCTCTTGGACAGAAGCAGGGACCAAACAGCCACGGAGCCAGAGACGTGGATGCAGACAAGCAGCACAACACACAGACGTGTTTTTTCCCCACATGTCCTTTGCCGTGCTTCTGTGCATTTGATTCCAAGCTGAATGAAACTAGAGCCATCCCTGTTCTCGTTCTGCACATATCTTGTTACAAATATAACCCACAGACTTTAAAATAGGCGGCCGTGGAAAATCCTGTCTCTGAACATGATGTGTGTCAGACAGGAATTATAACCAGGGAGAAGATAGGGTGCTGAGTGAGAATGATGACATTATTTCTATTCCACCAGCCATTTGGCTCCTGAATCCTACTTTTCAGACAGCAGAGGTAGAAAACCCTTTCGAGAGCTAAGGGCATCTTAGCACTATTCCTGATGTTGTCTAAATGTGGTGTTAGCAGTTTTATGGGTGGGAGAGAAGAGACAAAAAGATGAGTCTGGGACCCTCCACTTACTAGGGGTAATAGTTCGTGATCCTTTCTCATATCTTTAAACAGAGGAACTGCAGCAAAGTACGCACTTGATATTTTCCCCCTGTCACCAGCAGCCCCAGAGAGGCAGAACACCACGGTCACACACGGGAAAGGGCAGAGATGTGAGAACTGCTGTGCTCACTGCCACGCTGGCTTGAAATCTGCCTGCCCACCCCACCTTATTTTTGGAAGTAGCCAAATGTGGTCGGACTGTTGCACCGTCCCTTGCTGTGAACAGCGAAAAGCCCTAGAGAGTGTGTAAAGTGCTACGTTAGTCACAGACCATGTGTACAACACCCCCCTTATTTAGGTGTAAGCTCTCTCCCTTAGCACCTTGCACCGAGAGCAGCGTCTGTGTTTAACACGCTGCTACAGCACATTTAGTGCTGTGGTTTGGGGTGAGCCGCTCTGCTCCCTGCTATGTCCCCTTGCTCCACGAAGGGCTGGTGGGTCTGTCTCTCACCCTGTAGCGCTCGACAAGTTTAAAGCCCACGACGTGCTGCAGCTTCCGAAGGCAGATGGGACACGGCTCCAGGGGCCGCAGCAGGGCTTCGTCCAGGCTCAGCGCGCCCTGCATGATGCACTGCAGCCAGCGGCAGGTCCCCAGCCCCATCAGGTGGCAGATCTCGTGACAGGTCACCTTTCAGGAAAGCAAAAATCACAGGAGCACACGGTCACTTCTGCTTCCACTGCCCCCTCCTCTTCCTCCTCTGCTGTTCCACTTTCCCCACTCCCTGACAGTCTAATCGACTCGTTGCTCAGCCCCGGTGGTCCTTCAGCCTAAGCTTTTCCGAGGTGAAAGGGGAACGTGACTCCCTTCTTCCCAGGTACCCCAACATCCATGTTTATATGGTGGAGGAAGAGGGGTGGGTGTGTTTTTTAGAAGCAGCTGTGGGAAGACCCTCTCAATAGCATGTTCAGAGCTCTAGCGCAGTGCTGCTGTCACTCTTCCTCAAGGACAGAGTTGTGGTTTTTTTTAAGGGGAAAACCAGTCCCACAGGGGTCTGAAAAGAGCAGCACAGACCATGTGAGAAATCTGTAAGAAGCTATTGACGATAACAGATCTGGGTCCTTCCAAAGCAGACGCTCTAAACGTTTGTGCCAAAGCAAAAACTAAGCTGGAGTCAGCTGGCCCAGCATGACTGCCTTGGGAATTGGCAACCGTGGAAAGGCTGAGGAGGGAGGATTCCCCTCCTCCTCCCATTGCCACCTAACATCATTTGAAATTACTACAGGAAGGGACCTCAAACTAGAAAATCCTGAGCAAATACCAGGGGAGGCAGACAGAAATGCCACTGTGTGGGCCAGCTTTGGGAGAAATGCTAGAAGTAGAGCTGGCAAGAGGGCGGACGGGAGATGCTGGGATGAGGGAGGACAGCACTCGTGAATCGGATGTGTTGGAGATGGATAGGGTTTAAGGGCATCTGCATATAAATATAGGTGCAAACTTGTCTAAGGTATTTTTCTCATCCATCCGTGTAAGCAGGTCTGGCAAGCGGTCCTCTCCCCTTATGGATACCAATGTCTGAGGAAAACACAGTCACCCCTTCCCAGCTATCCATTAGTTAACACACAACTCCACTAGATATTCTGATTAATCTCTGAATACTTCATCAACTAACAGATCGTACTGCCCATGCATTGCCTGACAAGCAAAATACTGAGATGTCCCAAGCATGAACCTGGGAGCTGGGCAGGGTTTTTGTCTCAGAGTTGCTGCATGACATAAGGCAAATGCTGAAGCCTCTCTATAGAGCTGATACTATAGTTTGCTCCAGTGGCAGGGGGAGTAAGAGATGTCTACGTGGTGCACTAAAATATAAGCTCTTTGGGACTGTGTAAGTGTGTGGACTTGGCTGTCATTGCCTGTGTCTTCTGGGAGCAGAGTCTCATGCCTGCTTCACTGGGCTGAGAGATGGGTTATGCCCAGCCCTGAAATATTTAACCCTACGTGGCAAGAAATATGGGATGCAGGAGATTGCTGGTCCTACCTTACAGCACTGGACCATCTCTTGGGCACTGAACGGCAATGTCCGGTCTCTGCTTTCTTTGCTGACTTCACATAACCGTTCCTTCTGTGTGAGCGGATTCAAGCTGCTACAGCCAGCCTGGGGGAAGTCCCCAGAAAATCTGGCAAAGCTGCAGACTCCCACTTCTGTAAAGAGAAGCGCATGCAAGTTAGGCATCAGCTCTCTTACGATTGTCTCTCAGCTTAGGCAGCATGAAAAGAAAGCTGTTGTAGCACAGTCCAGTTGAGCACACAGGGTGTGATGAGATACACTTCCCAAAAGGTTTGTAGCATCTCAGTTACTTTTGTCTGGATCGGGAGCCCTGACTCCCCTAATTTTAATTGGGAAAACCTAGTTCCTCTTATCAGGTAGTGAATAAAATGTTAAGGATAAGATTTGGCTATTCCAGTCTCCCAGGGAAGGCTTTTTGGTACAGTGCTGCCTTATTCGCATGCTGTGCTAGGAGATGATGGGACACCAATCCCACCTTGTCCTGGCAGGAATTTGCTGAACGTGAAGCTCCAGGTCTCGCATGGGTAAAGGTCCAGCAGAGTCAGTCCGAGGACGCACAGGGCATCCATGGGCTTGTTGTTCTTCAGGAAATTCAGGACCCCATCTGGACAAATACAAGAGAGACGTTCATTAAAATGAAGCATCCCTGGAAGGCATGCAAGAGCCAGAATTTCTGCTGCTCATGGAGAGGAGGATGTAATCCAAGCCACAGATAGGCAGAGCTGCTGGATTCAGCATCTCGGATGGAGAACCATGGCTGTGTAGCCCATCCCCTCAAATCAGAGTATGAGCAGACCTGACTTTTGAAGTGGTGCCAAGCACAGAGTTAAAACAAAGCAGAGCTAAGGGCAGAGATGTAGGTGAATTCAGTGCTAACCCACGGAAATAAGCACCTGGAAGTATATGGATTTCCCTACGGGCTTTTCAGACTTGAGCGGGACCAGCCGCATCGCTGCGTCTGTGCTGGGCACGTGCTGCCCGCGGTACCTGCAAACAGCTTGTTCCAGATGGATGTTTGTGCACCGTGAGTGAGTTTGGCAGCTGAGAAACCTATTTCCCTGGGGAGCTGTGTGACACTTGAACCCAAATTTCCTAACATGAAAGGCCAGTGAGTTACCCACGGCATCCAGGCCACTAATTTACTTTGGCTCTGGACAAGAGATGGGAGAACTCAGGCTACACCAAATCTACAGTGCCTTCCCGCAGAGCTGGACCTAAACATAACAGCATTGAAAAATACAGACAGCAGAGGAAAATATGATGAAAGTCACTTTGTTTTTTATTCCTGTTTCCAGCCTCAGAGTTCTGCGTTTTCCATGAGAACAGGATTTCTCCCTTTTCACTCCCTTCCTCATCCCCTCCCTGCTCAGGCAATGAAGGGCTATTTCAGGCATTTCCTAAGGGAGGGCTCGTGCCCGCGTGCCAAGCTGATGTCTCTACGGGCTCCCCGCTCCCAGGTCCTTACCTGCGTGAAGCTGCACCCTGTCGGTGTCCCGGCTGTGGCGGTAGCAGCAATGAATGGAAGAGATGGGGATGGAGGGAAGGCACTTCACACGGAGACCCAGGAAGAAAGACTCAACGCAGCTCTGGAGGGAATCCAGCAGTGAGAGCCCGGCAGGCCCTTCGATTAAGTCTAGGAAGAGAAGCTCTGTTATCAGTTCCTTAAAGCCAGGGTGAATCATAAGGTCCAAAGGGGTTTTATGGGGCTGGCCACAGCAACTGGGGAAGAATAAGGCTGGTTCATTCTAGTTAATTGCTTACTCTGGGATGTGGCAGACATCTCTAGATGGTTATACAGATATGGAAGAGAAGAGGCGGCTCTTTCTGAGAGGTGGCTCGAGGCATTAGTACACTCTCTCGTTAGCAGAGCAGATGTACTAGGAAGGTTGTCTCCTATTTAAGTTGTGCAGAAAGATTAATGTGGGAAGGGTGGCTGTTTTTAATGAACCATAAGGGATGGAGCTCCAGAAATGCTGTTTTATCCAGCATTGTTTTACATATAGATATATATGTATGTATGTATGCATACATATATTCATAGCAAGTCTCACCCAGGGACACATATGCCATATACAGGACAGGTCTACTGATGGTTGTCATCATGGCTTGTGACTCTGGACTGGGGCGTGTCAGAGCCTTTGGTATTACACTTATCTTTGCTATGGCAATTGCATTTTGCAGGTTAGTCCTTAGAAGAAGATGTTAGTAGCGTTCAGCACCACCCACCTCCCTCCCGTATCTTTCCAGGTGGCTCAGTGAAGATGCCCACATTACCTATAGGTTGCAGGTAAATGTGCTTTCGATAGAAGTTCTGCTTCTTCCTCAGTATGGCGTGATAGAATGTCTCAAAGTCCTCAGGGGCATCGGGATGGCTGAGGAGCCAGTCGAAAGCCGTCCGTATGAGCAGCGTGCAGAAGAGCGTTCTCTGTGGGTTGTAGGCTTCGGAGAGGAACAGCTTCTCCGCCCTGGAGAAAGCTTTGGCATAGAGCTCCTGCAGGGCTGGGTTGGTGGAGATCAGCGCATCCTTCAGAGCCCGGGGCCCGAAGCTGAATTCCTGAGCGTGTTTGCACTGCAGCATCGCGGAGAGACCCACCGGCTGTGGCACTGCCTGCAGGAGGAGATACAACCATCAGCACGTGGCCTCGCGAGGGACCTGGAAACCTTCTCACACTTTGCTCTCAAAGCAGTTTGCCCCAAGATCCCAGCTGTAAGGTTTGATTGGGAGCTTATAAATGCTGTACATAGTGCTGGCCAGGAGCCCTACGCATTTACATGAGAATAGCTGTTACAGGGTGCTCTATATCTGCCTGTATGTCACTCTTTTATGGACAGCATACCAGTAGATGGTGCTCAAGAATGCATAGCTCCATTATTGCTACCAGATGTCTGGATTAAATCAGATAGTTTGATTTCTTTTTTTTTTTCAGTGCTCTATCCTGAAGTCCCAATAACACGGGAAATACCTCTGTGTGTTGTGCAACTGGCTGCACTGGCCCTCATCTGATGTCGAAAGGTGGTGCTCCTTTTTGCTTGGGCTAAACCACACTCCTTGGGGCTCTCAAAGGCATAGGTCCACGGCAGGAAAAAAGAGGTAGATCTTGGTCTTTATTTATCTATCTGTCAGAAGTCTAAACTTCTGACTTACCTGACACCAGTGAAAGCAGCAGTTCACTGTTGACAATTTCCTCTAATAGCTTTTAATCCTCACTCTTAGGTATTGACCTGGGACATCTGCCGGTTCACAGTGCTGTTGTCAGGCTGCAAGATGTGGGAAGGTTTGCCCAGCCGGATCCACAGGGGGGACTTGGCATGTGAGACTCATGTTTGCTAGGGCTGCCTCTCTAGCAAGATATGTACGGGCCCATTGCCATCACGTCACTTCATGAATAACTTCATGTCACACCGTGTTAGCATCAAGAATGCTGGTGATGATATAAAGTGGTAAGTAAAGAGCAAATGAAAGCCTGCAGCAGAAAGAAATTAATTCAGAGCATCCTGGAAATATCCTCTCCAGGGTCCTTTCTAAGGCCAGCATTTTCCAAAGCTGCAGAAGTCAAGCACCTATTTCCCATTGCAGTTTATGCACTTACGGAGATTCCAGTAGACGTCTTGGGGAAAGGGGAGAAAAAGAGGAAACAAAATACAACCCCTATGGCTAACCTATGTCTGGATTTTTCCAAAGACGACATTCATTTTTTGTAGGGAGATCATGCCAAGTAGAACTGGAGTATTTTGGAGCAGTACTCTGGGCAAAGTTGCCTACCACAGGTAAGTGCTCCACCTGTATAAAGCAGAATGAAAAATACACAGGTATATGTGCACAAAAGCACAGGGTTTCTAGCAATAAGTATTATCTTCTATTAGGTGAGTTAATACTAACTTAAAAGAAACCAAACGAGCTTTCTGAGTGGATAAACAAATGTATCAGCTGCTGACCATCACCATCATAACAGCATCATTCCATCACAGGAAAAAAGAGGTGAAATATTTTTAGGAGGAACTGGTTAAGTCTATAATTTAAGTAGGTCTGCAGCCGAGCTCTGTCAGGTAAGTGACATTCAGTGGCCCTTGAGGACAACGATAAACAAGAAAATTCAATATTTAAAAAATAGTACCAACATGAGCCAAAGTCTTTCCTCAGTTATGCAGAGAAGGCTCTGGGAGTTTGCACCGTAAGAGAAACGTGGCAGCCCATTAAAATTAACACTGAATTTCTTTACATCTAACCCTTGGGAAGATATGTGTATGTATAAGCAGTCTTTAAAGAAGATTCATTTTGTGTGATCTTTTTTGGCACTATGGGTATGTAGCGCAGGAGAGGGAGCGGGTAAGCAGTTTTCTTTTATTTTTGCAAGCTTTGTATTTCACTAGCATTAAAGGCTGACAGCAGATGGCACGGTGGGATCTGAACTGGTACAAGGGCCCTAATCCAATGGAAGTTTAAAAATAAAATCTGCGATGCTTTCTCAGCCACCTCTTCTTATTGCCCAAAAAATGTCCGAATCGCTGCTGCTGGTTTTTACAGGTAGCAACAAGAGTTCGTGTGAGGTTGGTCTGCGCTTTGTCACCCAAATCCCTACACTTCTGACTTCCAGATTTGGGAGGATGAAGTGAGAGTCTGATCCCACCAGGTCATCAGGAATTTTGCCTTGGGCTAGAGTGAAGATTTGCGTTTTCCAAGATTTCACTTGTTCTGCACAAACTTTAAATACAAGCATCATTTTTCTGGTCATATGCAGAACTTACACGGGGAAACTATTAGCAATATTAAAATCGCTGAGGATGTGATCCTGTGAGCTACTGGCTGCCTACTGCTCCTAGGGAAATCAAGGAGAGACTTTGCACTTGGTCCAGGTTGAGAGTGACCTTGTCAAAGAAGGTTTCTGAGAAGCACGAGCCGCTTTCCTCAGCGCTTCCTGGCAATAAATGGAGTGTGGGTCTGGGGGGAGGAGGAGCTGGTTAGAAAATGAATGGATTTTTCTCTTCTAAATGTGAAGTAGCAAAGAGTGGATGTATGCAACAGCAGATACAATGAGCGCACAGTCTTTTAGCGTGTGATCCCCCGGGCTCTCTCATGGAATATAGTGTGTACCCAAAGCTACGGGATATACATTGTTCCCAAGGCTTCCTAAAAGGGGACATTCACCCAGCTCCAGACGTTCCCAGCTATGAGCATGGGTGTTTTGTGATGTCCACCATGCCCAAAGATGTCCATGATTATACTTTAGTGGTTTGAAAGCTCAAGCACAGGAATTCACTTGCAACGCACAGTCTGGAGCAACACATGCCTCCTCCTCCTGGAGACTGGTTTTGCTTCCGACAGAATATCAGCAACCCATTACGCTCTCCAAATCCAACACAATTACTTCTCTTCAACAAGCTTTTCTAAAATACTTCACTGGAGAAAATCAATGCTTCAGAAAATTTTTATAGACAACTTCAGCAGTTTAAAAAAGAAGCCGTTTTACAGCATTAACTATAGTAGATGTTATTTGTGCTTGATCTAACATACGAATATAGTCTTTCATTAACTGAAGTAGTGCAAAAGGGCTTTCTAATTTTTAGCTCTTGTGTTGAGAGTACCTTGTATAACTCCCTGATGCAGTGTTTCAGGAGGGAATGGCACTTTAGCTTGGGTATTTTTTCTCCCCTCAGTTTTTAAGATGCCAAGGTGGTGAGGAAGAAGTGGAAGCGCCAATGCATCCTAATGCCCTTCAGGTATATAGGAAGGAGACATTATGTCTTTAAAGTAAAAAGCAGCTAATTTGGCCCCTTTTTAATGACAAGGCGTAGGACTTGACGAGCAAGTCCTGAGGAGGAGAAAGTAACTCTCGTTATTTAAAAAGCCAGTAACTTGAGGAAATGCTTTAAGCAAAATAATAATACAAAGATCTGATGCAAGTGGAGACGCTCACCACATCCACTGGTGTGCCATTCTCTACTTTTACCATTAGAAAAAAGCATCCTATTCCCAACCTGAATTTCGTCATTCCATCTTGCAGCTATTTGCTAATGTTGTATTTTTTCCAAAACATGGAGCACCCGTATTGGATCGTACGAAGGCGCGATGCCCGTCCGTGCAGTGTGAACGTGAGCCTGTGCCCCCCAGGCACCCGCAGGGTCCCTAACAGCGCAGGGAAGGAGCCAGCCTGTGCTGGGAGTCCTAATCCAGTTTATGGAGACCTCCCTCTCTTTTCTATTAGTCATATCTTTCGTATTATTCATCATCACATCCACGCGGTGCAGTGGGGACACACATAACCCAAAGGTTTTGGCACTTGGCTCCTTGGCCGCTGTTGGGGACAGCCTTTTCCAATGATTATGTTGTAGGAACCCAGTTGTGGGTTCCCTTTCTGCTTGTGGTGCGTGATGTGAGGCAGGAGCTCCAAGGACAACACGGGCCGTACGTCTGGCTTTTGGCAACATGCAGAGGTTTCAGATCAGATTGGCCATATTACACAGATCTTTTTACTATGGAATTTGATGGATTTTTTTCATGGTGGGTGTTTTCACAAGAAATGTCCCCAAAAGCCAGTCTCAGCACGTGATAGCTGAGCAGTCGCTACACCCCCTTTCTTACAGTAACCTGTAAAATGCTCTTTATATGCAATTCAGGTTACTCATAAATTATTCTTTTTGCAAATCAGGCACCTATAAATTATTCTCTGTAATTGAAAATTACCTATGAATTATTCTTTTTGTAATTCACAGATATGTCATTTATTCTCTATTATATTGACATTGCTTTCTTGGATAGATATGCCTGGGGCTGACAGTAACAGTGTAATTCTCAAAAGCCAAGGCAATATCATACTGTGCAAGTTCATTTGGGATATTCTGACAAGATAGAAATGGTCTTGTGTGCAGAAAATCTATGTTGTACAGGTCCAGAGAAGGGCACTCAGTACATAATGGATTTATTTGGTATTTTACGGCATTTGGCCCCAACATTATACAAATTGTTTTTTGTTTTTTGTTTTTTTTTTTAAGCTGGTTATTCTAAAGTTGTTTATTTTGTAAGTCAACTTGTAAGTCATTTCTAAGTGACTCTCTCATATACACTGCAGGCTGCAGATGCACAGAAGGAGAGTCATTCTGTTTCCTTCCCTTCTCAGCTCTTGTGAAGTATTTAGAGGCAGATTCGCTTCACTGGGCTCTCTGGATGTCAGAGGGACATTAGCAGAGTCTCTTAAAACTGATTAATTGCCTGAGTTAGGTGCTGTACTGTAAACAAGCAGTGATAGTGCAGAAAATTCATAGCCAGTCAACATAAATTAAAAGCCCAGAGCAAACATAACAAGCATTAACTAATTATCAGCACATGCCCTAGTTGCTTAATAGCTCTTTTCCCGAGATTTGCAGTTGGTGTCTGCTACTGCTGCTCTAGGATCAGTCTCTCCTTCCCAGTATCACACAGATGACAGCCTGAAAGCAATTTTCTCAATTTATTCGTTGACATGTATAGAAAGAGATTTTTTCTTGACTGAGAAGCTGAGCTCTCACTGGGTAAAAAAGTCCAGGGTGATGGGATGGAGAGAGGACACTGAGGTGTGGGAGCATTTAACTCTGGTCTAAATAAAATTCTCACTAGCCCAGCTCCTTCCTCGAGGACCTCGACAGCCCCTCGCACAGAGCCAGGTTTTGCCTGCTGAATAAGCCCAGCTGCTGGGGTCAGACCAGATCTGTTTTGCCATGTTCAGACCTGAAATGTTCAGGGGCTGCGGGGGAATTCCAAGATGCTCAGCACTTCTCAGAATCGATCTCCTCTGCTCATGGATAAAATCCACTCTGGACCTGATCATCCCCATGCATGTACCCACAAAGAACTGTAGCATCTTTCTGCCACTTTCTGTGGCCACAAAACACTGAGTCAGATCTCTGTGTGTTCCAGATCATAAAGTTAGATAAAACCTTCTGGCCTACTGCCAGATCCCAATAATATTTATGTGTAATGTCTCTAGAATATGTTTGTGACATGGAAACAGATGCTTTGTATGGTCTTTCTGAAAATGAGTCATTCCTGGTGCTGTGGAAGCCTTCAGGGATTCACATATGCATTTACTGGGAGGAGAATCTACCTGTCATATTGTAACTGTGATTGATATGTTATTGCCAAATGGGTCAGTCCTGGAATTTTGTCCTCACATGAATCTTCCTCATTAATTTACTTGGACTATTGGACAAGTCAGATGGACAACTCATATCCAGAAAGGTTTGCAGGATTAAAGACTAGGTTTGTAAAGGTCATTAAATATCTAAGATGGAGACAGATGCTTCCATCTGTCCTTATTTAAGTATTCTTATTTAAGTGTTCTTAAGTATTTAAGATGACTTACACATCCACTTTCCCCTTGATTTTGTTTTACGTTAAAGCCTGCTTCCTTCAATACACTTTTCTTCATATGAATATGTATTAAGGACATCCATGATCCCTAGTTTCAGTCTTCTGTCCTAAGGATTTTATTTATTCTATGCTCATGCATAATGCTACTTTTTTTTCATGCCTTCTATATGAGGCTCTCTAAGCACCATACATTCATGAACTTCTCTCTGCTACCCTCCAGAAAGTAAGCTGACAGTATATGCCTTTCCCCCTGCTCCCCCTCATCACCCATTTATTCATCATTTTCAGTGCTTTCTCCGTTCATTTTAGTCTGGCTAAACGCTCTGTGATGCTTCTCCCGTGCACATGTGTGATGAAGGGATGGCTGCATTCTTCCCTTGCTCTTACATGAAACAAACCTCTACAATCTACTGGCTGGTTCCTGTGCATTTGCTAACCAAAGACCCGAAAGCACCCAGAAGCAGAAAGCAACAGCTATCAGCACTGTACAACAAACCTAACGCTGCAGAGATACCCAAGCTCTCTAATCATTCACAGCTCCAGGCACCTTGCTCTTCATCATACTTGTCTAGACAGACTAAATGGTTTCTGCAAGACAACCCCAGTGTTAGCCAGGAAAGAGGCTGCATTTTCCATACAGATGAATGCCCAAACAGGTATGGCTATGGTTAGATACTCCCTCGAGCACAGGCATTATAAAAGTGGTTCATCATGCAGTATAAATGCACTGTAATGCTGTGCCTCCTCCCAAGAAATCAAGTGGTGCCGCCAGGTAGGGGATGTTTACGTGCATTTTACAGCCGAGGAGGAGGAGGGGGCTCCAAGGTAGTACCACGGCCGAGGAGCCACAAAGCCAGCATGGCTTGGGGTGGAGGGGATGATGACAGACCCAAAATCCAAAATTTCTTAGTGGCCAGCTGTACCCTAACAGTCAGACAGTTCTGCCAGCCCGGAGGTTTGCTGGGTAAGAGGCATGTTCTGGAAACGCTGCAGAAGCAGGTCCTGCTCCTGGGACACCTGAGCCCCCCGGCCCTGCTGATTTGGAAAAGGGGCAGTTGATGCTGATCCCCGGGATGGGGATCGCACGGGTGAGTTTGTGAGGAAGGACCAAGTCCCCCAGCACCCTGGGACCATGCACTGAGCTCAGCCCCCGGCACCCCAAGCCCCCGGGGAGGATGCACCAAGGACAGCCCCAGCACTCCAGGAGAGCGCCCCGGGCAGGACCCCCAGCGCCCCGTGGGGATGATGCCCCAGCCCCCGGCCGGGGATTCCCCAGCGGGACCCCCCATCACCCCGGCGGGGGAGGGGGGATGCCCCAAGCGGGACCCCCATCACCCCGGCAGAGGGGATGCCCTAAGCAGGATCC